>NC_135499.1:207935136-207982636 GCF_052857255.1 Amblyomma americanum
TGCAAAATTATTTGCATTTCGCTAGTTCATCCCTATTAAGCTGCCAAGTTCACAGAGGCAGCCAGTTACCGTATGTGTCGACAATATGTGGCAGCATTAAGAGCTGCTGACGCCTTTACCAGAGGTGACGCCTCTTCCGGTCTGGTAACGTCACTTCCCTGTAGCCAATGGAATTATCCGCTCCGCTGTCGTCACTTACCTTCAGCCAATGGACGGATTTTCTTGACTGACGACACATTTTTTCTCCGACGAGCCTTTTAATTCCATCAAATTAATTAAGTAGTATTTAATTAAGTAATAATTAATTAAGTAAGTTAATTAAGTTAAGACATCAGAAATCAGAAAATAAGAATGCCAATAGTTAGAACAAACTATGGCCGGCAAACACTACCCTTTCAGGTTACCAAAATGCTCAATAGAAGAGACATTCCCATAAATTACAATAAACCGTTGCCTGCCTTCAAAAAGGATTGTAAGAGAGCTCTTTTGTTCAGTGATGTTGTCTACTCTTCTCACTAATATATTTTCCGTGGAAGTGTAGTGTATAGATGTTTTGTCTCTTTTGCAATTGATCATGTTCCCTTTGCCATCTCCCATTTTTCTTACTTGCGTTGCCTGTACTGTTCGTATATGTGCGGATATTTGTTCATGGACATATTTTCTTTCCGTGCTTGAAGGGGAAGAGGAAAGGGGAAAAATGAGGAAAAATCTCTGATTTAGTGTATTATGTTGCATATGTATCATGATTCTTATCATCTTTATGTTGTACCCATTCTACATTTATAGTGCAATTTTCTCGTTGAGTGCCCTTTCCTTTTACAGATGTATCTTTGTGTTTCTTGTATGCAGTGTATGCGTTTGTGTTTATATCAATGATATTGTTTGTGTGCCGCCCAGCTGCACTGTTATATGTAAGTATACATATATAAATTTTTTGCCTCTTTGTCATGCACAGGGGGCTGAGGCCTCGTCAGGCGATACCAAGCCTTTAGTCTCAGCCCGCTCTTAGACAAATGTCTAAGAAAAAATAAAGAAAGAAAGAAAGAAAGAAAGTACTGAGGTCTTTCTCCGGGATTTTACAATAGAAAGGAGACCAGATGTAAATCGGAGCTAGTGGCTACTTGAGTAAAGAGCACAGTAAAGGAAGGTCTGTGAAGCAAATGGAACAACATGAATGGTCACGGTGCATTCCCGGCTAACAGTTATATTCAATACGAATGCGCGTATACTTCGACGGCTTAGAGCTATCATCAGAATAGCTTAGCGCAGACACACAGGGCGAACAGAAACACGCACCACAGGCGCCATTCTAAATATATGCAGTTAGAGCTTCATTGAGGCAAGCAAAAGGTGGGGATACGTTGTTCATATGAACTGTGAGGCACTAGTGCAAGCTCAATTGGAAAAGATACGAAAGCGCTGATGCAGTGCAAGACGACGACCGTAAGGAAGGAATTAAGGAATGTCGCTAGTAAAGGACTAATTAACTTTCTTCGTCCATGACTTCCTAATGAGTATATGTTGTAAAAAACACTGCGGAAAACTGTGACGGAGTTTCTTCCGAAGTTTTGGCGGCAGAAACTGAGCTCTGCAAGAAGAAAAAAAAACATATAAACAAGAAACAGTTTGCGGGCTCTCGTTGACACTTCTCCGAACTTGCAAGGAAGTCTGGTCGAGTGGGCTTTAGCTGGCCATGGCACAAAAGAAATCTATTACAACGGCGTACGAACCCGATATAGGCCACATGAAGCGCTAAGGACTGACGACAGGACACCGCGTTTTTTATATTTTCTTGTTTGTTTTTTGCCTGCCTGTGCTCAAGGCTAGTTCGCTTTCTTTCAGGCCGCGTTCCCCCTCGGTGGAGGGGCTTCAGTGAATAAACAGTCCCACTTCCTAGGCTGTCAAGCTCATCAGGACCATCTCAAGACTTAATGAGGAGCCATCCTCGCCAGCAACAAGCTTCTCTTTGTCTTACCTCCCGCTTACTTGGCGTCACCGGAAGTTCTCCAGCTCGGCGGCTTAATTTTCTGTGCACAGATTGTTTTCGCCAATCCCTGCTCGATTCGAATCTGTGACATTGAGCATAAAAGACAGTATTTGCCTTTGTTGCCTCTCCTTTATCGACTACCACATATAATCACACGCTTCACGTCTTGTGTTCATCCCGCGTCCCGTGCCAAGTTAGGACAGTTTCTTAACTTGCCGCTTTTAGGCGAACCTGTTACAAAGTGAGAGCCGGCGAACAAAAAAAAAAAGGTGGACGATTTAGTTCGGTTAGGCCAAATGCGAATTACGTGTGTTAGCACTTCGGTTTCGGTTCTAGACTTGGTTTTCAAGGCCAAGCAGGCTTCAGACAAATATCGGCGAAATCGTACTTGAATCTCCGCTTTAAGGGCATGATGTGTTCAACATTATGAGGTTAATATGCCCATAAATGCGGAATTCGTCATTCTCTACTTGACATTGGTAGATCGCTGAGAGTCATCATACAACTCCTGGTGCAGTGGTGCAGCTGTTAAGCGATGCGCCACTGCCCTGCGTTGGCAGGTTCAGCCCCTGGTGGGGCTTGCGAGACCCTGGTTGCTTGTCCCGAGTAACTTCAAGGTCACGGAGGTAGTCTTCAAGGAGAAAAACACTGGCGAATCCTGAGAACGGGCGTTTTAGGGCTTGTGCATTCAAAGAATACACGAATATTTATTGTTTTAGTTAGTTGCACCTAAGTTTAGTTGCACTGAAATACAGGCAGAGGATGTTCCATTCTGTCGAGATAATAACATTGGTCAAGAACGAGAGAGCCGAATGAAGTTCACTTGTATTGTATTGTATTGTATTGTATTGTATTGTATTGTATTGTATTGTATTGTATTGTATTGTATTGTATTGTATTGTATTGTATTGTATCGTATTGTATTGTATTGTACTGTATTGTATTTCTAATGGGCAGCCATGCTCATTGGTATAATTTTTTGCTCGCAGCGACGACGATGATATTTATGGATGAATTCGACGCCACCCAGAGTGCGGAAACAATAGCGCAAACGAAGAGAAATTGATGCCGAGAATTTACTAAACGCAGGCTCCGGAAAAAGCGTTATGCGTGACCCTACTATGGGCTTCGCGGGAACGTACAGTGTATCGCACATGTAAATTGAACTCCCGGAAAACTTCTCTGGCCGGCTTACGCAAGAAATTCTTGTTCTAAAAAACGCGACGGTTCTAATTAGGCCGTCAATTTGAACACCACACGCGCACGGCGCCGTCGCCAGACAAGAAACGGAGCTTCAACTTCTAAAGGAATATAAAGGTACTTCCATCGTGCTTGCGTCAACCGTGTGTAAGGGCGTATGTTTATGCATGTAGGAATATGTTTATGCATGTCAGAATGACCAGTATATGTTATATAAGCGACAAACATACGACCAATTAGGAAGAGAAAGCATATCGCTCATTAAACGGCGCACACCAGTCGACTTTTTGCAAGTAAAACATTATTGATATTATTAAACGTACAAAGCAATACGCGCCATACGTGCGACTTCCATTAAAAGTTTTCACGGCACATTCACTAGAAAAACGAATGTGAAGACACGTTGTAAACACGGGTTTTGATTATCTTTATTGTGTGGTGCAAAACATCTAAGGACAAGAAATAAGAAGACCACGTATATACTAGCGCCGAAGTTTAAGTTTGCAGCGTTCAGCGGTGTGTGTCAAGCCTCTTTCACACGATCATCTGAGTTCGCCTTTCAACTTTTGTAGACACGCATGTTGGAATTAATACCATTGAGTCAGTTCAGAATTGTGCCGCCAGGTTCATCTCATCTGTCTACTCCTATCATACCAGCATCTCAGGTCTGAAATCACGATTGCAGTTGCCTACGCTAGACACCTGTCGGAACGCAGCACGTCTCTGCTTATTTCATAAGTTCTTTCACAACTTTCCAGAAGCCAACCGATTAATTCCACGTGTGCACCGCATTTCCCGCCATAACCACGCGAACGCTGTTTACCCTGAACGTGCACATACCACCACATTCCAGCAATCATTTTTCTTAAAAACTGCTCGTGACTGGAATAACCTCTCCGCCGAAGTGGCCACCATCATGAATCATCGACTGTTCAAGACCACTATCAAGGAAGCCTATTCATCAACATAATTTTTGTCCATTTTTCATTAATGTATAGTATTTTTTGCCGTGTTATCCCCACCCCTCATGTAATGTCCCGAAAGAGACCTTTGAGGAAAAAATAAATAAATAAATAAGCAAACAAATAAATAAACAAATAAATAAATATGGCGTCGTCAGAAGCGCGTCACGCGTTTTTCAGCTCAAATTGCAGAGGGATGTCAGGCAGTAGCATCCACGACGAACACATAGACACAAACTCCTCAAAACTGTCTTCAACTCAAACAAACTAGACCCATGCAAAAGGAAGGAAAGCGTGTGCGTGTGTGTGTGTGTGTGTGGGGGGGGGGGGGAATTCCTCCTAGTGCGAACGAGTTTTTCGGGAATCCAGGCAAGTCCTTGCACGCTTGTTTATTTTTTTCGGGGTCGCTGCGCGCCGGGTGTTTTCCACCTCACGCCGCCGGGAGCGCGGTCGCGCCGCCACCAGGTTCGAGCGACAAGCGCGCCCAACCGAGAAGTGACTCCAGCGTCACGTGGTCGTCCCACGTGGCTTGCTTCGAAGCGGGGGGGGGGGGGGGGGGGAGCAGAAGCGGGAGGAAGGATCCCCGTGCCGTCCGGCCGTCCCCATCCTCCTCTCCCTCATCCCCATCACTTTCCAAGCTCCACGCTCCGGGGAAGGGGGTTCCGTGCAAGCCGCGTTCCAACAAGCCAACAATCGGGCGCGAACCGTCGGGTCGGACGTCGGTCCGAGCCGCCTGGCGCCTCTCGCTGTCGCTGGGATTAGTTTACGACGGAGCAGCAGCTTCGGTGGACGGACTGGCGATTGAATTACTCCTAAGCACGGTCATGCGTGCTAGACGAGACATAGGATCTTCGAGCTCGGCTGCCACGTGGAAACGACTAATTCTTCCCTGGACCGCTGGTCCGACGAGTGTCACTCCCAGCGTCCACCCGGTGGCCAAAGCGAGACAGAGTTTGTCAACGCGTGAGTAGAACTCAACTTCCGAGTAAACAAGCTTCTGCGTAGGCGTCAATTTCGCCTCCTGTGACCGCTCAAAAATTCTAAGTACAGAAAACGTTGACTCAATTCTCCACACTCGAGCTTCGAGCTGTCCTAGACAACGTGTCGAGATTCTGGCGAAGTAACAAAGACGACAATGTTGAAAAAAATGGTGACTTTCTACGTGATACGTAGGATGCTCTAGAGCGGCAGCTATGAGAACTCTTGTGAAGACCCCTCTTCGGATGGGCTTCATGCCGCATTCTAGGACGGGTTGTGTAAACGCTGTCAGCTGCACTTTGAACACTTTGAATCGGTCTCTCTTAGAAGTGGTGAGGGCGGCGTTTTGCCCCTGTACGCCTTCATTTTTAGACACGCATCAGGCCCCACTCTCGCGCATTAAGCTTCCTTTACCTAGCATTCGAGTGCTTTTGAGCTCGCATTCGAGATTATGCAGCTGCGAGCTGACTCTTTAAGATCAAACGGAATGCACAGCTTACAGCTCTACTGCCGTCGAGCACACAGACGCTGTTCATGTGCACAAATACCGGTAGAAGGCTTCACTGGCAGCTTCGCGGTGATTGCCGAGTTAGAAAGCTACTGATTACTATTGAGAAGTAGTTGCGTCTTCTAGAATCATGTGTACATGTTTGTCAGTGAAGTTTTTGTGCTCGGAAGCAAAGAAAAGTCGATGAATATTTAGTAGACAGCAAGCTGCCTACCCCACTGCATATGATGGTTCACTGTGAAGGCTCAGGAAAAGGTGTACTGAAACGAGTCAAGAGGATGCTGTAACGCCTGGTGCGAAAACTTTCTACAACCTCCTATGGAATCCGATATCTGCCAGCTGAAAGTGATCTAGGAACACCTCTTGATGTGCTCACGGTCGAGGGCTTCCATAGTTAATGAAATGCAGATGTCAATGTGCGCTCGCCGCGTGACAACCTCATTGAAAGCGTTTTATTGATTACAGAGGTGTATTGTGCTCAAAGCAAATGCCAGGATGGCTGCAGCATTGAGGATGTGCTAATGCGTGTCAGGAAACTTTAATATGTCTTCGACACCTGAGGTGACGTTGATGCATTATAAATATTGGTTGGTGCTTTCGTACCTTTAGAGACAGACAATGAAAAAAATGCAGTCATTGCCGAGTTGTGTAAGGTGTCGGCCACCGTGCCTTCATCCTCGATCCCTCGATACGCAGAGGAAGACTTTTTTTTTACTTTCCCGGTATATGAGCGGTAGAAGTCTCCTTTCATGTCCTGTGAAAGCACGGGGCCTCGCCAACGAAGTGAGGTCGGTTGCGGCGCATTCTGAGCATTCATATCGCTTCACGCCTGATATGACAATTGGCAGTATACGCCTGACGCGCATGCCCCAGAAGCATGCCACTTTTGCGGCGAGAGCGATTTCTGGGACATTATAGCATAGCTCAGCATCGCCCCATCTTGTTCAGCCACGGGACACGTGACGTCATGCGTCACGTCGCATTTGGTGACAGAATACTTTTGCAGGTCAAGAACGTTCAGTCATGTGACACGACGGTCACACGCCATTTCCTTCCTTCTCGGGTCACGCAAAGTAAATAAATTCCAACAAAAGCAGACGTTACCAACAGATCTCACTTAGTTCTGCGGCGTTCCCAGCAAGGAAAAGCGCTGGTAAAGCCTTTTTTTTCTCTTAGCTGTTTAGCGTTACGAGCACCATGCGGAGTTTGGGTTTTGCGTTCAGACGGCAGACAGATGTGCCCAGAAATGCAGTCCATACAGGCATCACCCTAAACGAAGCTATCTTTAGCACTGTAGTTTGCTGTAGCTTAAAAATGGCCACTTTATTCGCGACGAGCAGTGCTCGCCTATCCACCTGAGACCTGGAGTGTAGTGTCTCTAATTTTTTTAAAGCGCTTGGGATAATTTGGGTTCCCAAATTAAATTATATTTTCGCTGCGTTTTGAACTTTGGTTGTTCGCTGCTCTACGTGCAATATAGAGAAGTGTACGAAACTCCCGTACCGCAGGGGAAAATTGGACTTCCTATTTTCGCTCAAATGTGTGCCTACGAGTGTTTGTTGCAATCTTACGTGTGCTAATAACTGCCTAGAAGTGTTTTGCCGCCTGTTGAAATACACATGAGTACACTGCTTTTATTGATCGCCATCGTAAGACGTGACCACCCTGACTGCCAGGTTTTTTTTTAGACCTCCTGGTGTTGAGGGCAACGGCCCTAGTCGAACCATACTCACAAGATGGCAGCACAGGCTCAAAAAGTATCTGAGAAAGAGATTTTAATGGCAGCAAAACTCTCTCCGTTGCTCCAGCTCCAGCGATTCCGGTGTGCACTACGTTGCACAGATTTTCCACCACCGGCTCTCAGGAGGATATAAAAGATATACCACTCACTCTTAAAACGAATGTCAACATTGGATTGTTCTTATCTGCATTCACCGTGTAAGTCCTTTCTTCTTTTCGCACTCACCAGCACAACGCTGCATCTTCAAAAAAAAAAACAATCATATAGACTATGAACTGCCTTCTCTTTTTTCTTAAGTTCATTTTTTTACTCACGTTGTGATGCGAATTTCAAAATTCTTCTGAATAGCAAGCAAGCTTTGCAGCGTGAACGTCGCAGCGCGTGCAGACTCGAAGCAAGACAGAATTAGAGACGGGCCTGTTTATTCGGCGAGCTTGTTCTCGCAAGTAAATAACTTCGCAGGCGCAACAGTGCAGTAAGCTCAATATGGCGCTCACTGAAAGGAAGTATTGTGAGCGTAGCCTAGAGCTACTCATACTACAGACGGTTAGATTCTCACGAATGAACTGAAAGAAATGCCAGCGTGTACTACAACGTCGCAGAAATATCAGGAATGCAGGAAAACACGCACGCGTCTCGGGCATTGAAAACGTGACTGGAAGGATTCTGCGAAGAACACAAGGGTAGGAAATCATATGAGAGAGCGTAAGAGTCGTGTACGACTGGCGTTTTGAGATATTTATTTTCTTTTCCAAATAGGTTGCTCTCAACTGAGCGTTCGCTTTGTTTGCATTAGTGCTTCGCCTGTGTGCCCCTCTCTGTTACATTGTTCGTCTCTTGGTACTGTTTCATCTTACGGGACTATAAAATAAAAGCCTACTGTTGTTATGAAAGAACCGGGAGGAAATAGAAAAGGGGAAGAAGGAAGGCAATTAAGGATGAATTGGTGTAACTCCCAATTGTCTGTAACGAACATGCATCACTCCACTCACAGAAATGAAAGGTAATTAATGAAATAATTAAAATTAACTTTTATTTGATCATGCCTGCCATTAGTCATGAATAAAGGTGGACGGCAAAAGATGTAGGATGCGGCTGCGACCTACTGCTTTGGAAAGGGTTCACCAAAAAAATGTTAATTGCGCAAGGCAAGCGCAAGTCCGGCGTGCACAGAGACGATGCCGTGGCACGGCACTTAATCAGATTCTCGTACTCTCCGTAAATGAACAATGTTCATGGCAAACGTTTGCTAGTGGAACGGTGCATTTTTTCTCCCTACTCGTGAAAGCACAGCTTAAGAGTCTTCGGATGAAGTGGCCACTATGCGTTGATGCGCGATATGTACACACATTTCCGTATCCCGTTCTGCACTCGCAAGAAGCGAAGAGAGCCTGCGCTAAAAGAATAAAAGTGGTGGGTACCGTGTGCTATAAATAGACTTATGAAATGCTATTGGCCAATGTGGTCGATCGCTGTAGACTTTATTTAAAGCACAACTGTACTATCACAGTGATCGTTTCAGCTTAACTGTCGAATTCGCTATTTCTGCATTGCTCGAACACTCTCTGGAAGGTCGTGATGAAGCGCTTGAGCTGTGGACTCAGATTTATATCGCTTAGCAGAATAACAAGAAACTTATGATAACGCGCTGCAGACTCTGAACCGGGTATTCGTTAGAATTCCCAAATTTCATAATACTATCTTCAAATACTAAAAAAAAACAGTTACAGACAATTACAGAGAAAATAGATATCACTTTTGTTCTTTACTTTTGCACTTTTTCACTTTTTTTTAATAGATATGTTCAGTGGGGGGGAGGGGGTGGCCTCGATGGTGACATTTACTTTTCATAAAGTAAGGATCAGTTATTTACACGTAGCTAGTGAAAAAAACTAACGGACAAACGTTTCTGAAATTCGCTAAGCCTATATGTGGCAGTGCCCCATAAACTAGGAGCAGGAGCTTCGCTAATGAACGCATTTAAAGAAAGTGCTTTTAAAGGGTAAAAGGGGCTCCGAAAAGCTTACCATTTGTGATACTAAGCCTTTCACGTAAAGATTTATTTCTTAACCTTGTCTGCCTCGTCCAATACCTTCACTGTCTTTCGACACTGCCTTTCCTTCTCCTTTAAGTGAAATGATTTGTCAGCAAACAAATAAAAGGCCGGTATTTGCGGCATCTGCACCTCTTTCTAGGTTGAGCGTGAAATTTGTAGACTTCTTTGCTAATATAGGTCTCCTGCCGTCAAGCACATTTGGTGAATATAGTGAGAAGAGGGCGCGGAAAGCAAATTTTTCTGCATTTGTTTTCTTTTCTGAATTGCTTTGCCTGAATGTTGGGCTCTGCGGATATGATGAACACGTAATGCTAGCCTATAAGTATTTTAAACCACATTCCCACAGGTTAGCCTTTCTCGAGTATTTTGCTTTCTTTCCTTCTTTCTTTATTTATTTCTTTATTGCTTTCCTTCCTTCTTTCCTTTCTTCTTTTTTTTCTTTCTTTCCCTTTTTCTGTCTTTTTTCTTTCTTTCCCTCTTTTTTTTCTTCCTCATTGCTTCATTTCTTTCGTTCTTTTCGCAGAGCCTGGAGCCATACTGCCATAATCGGTAGACCACTGCTTCTTTCGTGAGCGGTCTGGCGAAGAGTATTTTCGTATCGGCTACCAAAATTTCTGCTCGACAGTTCCTGCAAGCAGTTTAGCCAGGAATATAGCAACCGGGCTGAAGAACAAGCCCCTACCATCCCTCCTTCTGTTTATACTAGTATCTTCATTACCTAAAGTGATCATAAAACTGAGCATCAGCTCCATCCAAATTCTGTTCTTAAAAAAGTTCATTCGGTGGCTCTTTTTAGACACTTTTATGTTTCCCCGGCAGCAAAACGTGCATTTATTGCCGAGAGAAGAGATTTCAAATTTTTATCGACATTTGGTTTAAGCTAGGGACGTTTACACCCAAAAAGACTCCGTGACCGCGTTCTGAATTAGAAGGCGGCGTAGACTGGCCGCTGAGAATCCCCCCCCCCCCCCCCCAACAGCTGTGTCGAGGCGCCACAGTTTGCTTGCTAGACCGGCCTCTGAAGGAAACACCTGCGCTTCATTTTTTTTATCTTTTCCAGTTTATAAAACATTAGTTTCCAGTGAAAGTAGACTTCGTAGTTCAAATGCGGTAATCTCCCGATAAAGGCCAACGTCTAATTATCTTCAGCGTTCCTTTATACCCTAACTAACAAACAGTACCCTCTCATCTGCTTCCTTACTCAACTCCATCTCGATAATGAACTCTATCCATGTCGCTGCTAGCGTTCACTTGACCGCCATCTGTGAACGGTAGGTTATCGTAATGAACGTGTGTCTCGGAGAGAGACTCCAATCTATCGGCGGTGCTAATTTCGGCAGCTTCTCAGTCTCAGTGAATAAAAGTGTCTTTGGGAGCAGCCGAACTGAAACTACTGCGACCAACCTTGTGAGGTTCTAATACCCCAGCTGTTGGCAGAGACTTGCGCGCTGACGTCAGCAGCGGCAGATGTCGGACAGATGCATCCTTTCGTATCTCAGTGTTTGCGGAAGGGACTTCAAGCTTTGGCCTTGAATCACTGCACCAGAAACGAACTGGTTCTGAAGCCTATTATCGCTAATGTCGAACCAAACTTTCATCACTTTTCGCAAACATTCATCCAGCAAATGTACACACGTTAGTTTTTATTTAACAAGGTGTCACCTGCGGTTACTCGAATTAAGACTGCTATTGAAACTTTACGTACGAAAACAGTAATATCCCTGAGCATGAAGATGATCGCACGATTGAGCAAAAAACTAGCAGCGATACTGCGATACTGGTGAAGTGTGCTTCATTACGATGCAACCACATAAAACCTTTTTTGAAAGATATTTATTGAAAGAAAAAGACACGTCCTGCCGAAGCAGTGTGGTGCTAGGTGAGAGCGCTCGAATGAAGCAGGGATCAACAAGCGCTCCTCGATCCAAACGATTTAGTAAATCTTTTCTTTAAATCAGAGTTCCGCTGAGCTGATTTGGGCCATCATAACTGAGCCCAAGATGGCGCTAAACAGCAGATACCTTTAATTGCTGGGAATCATTAGGCAGCAAGAAATGCAATTTGAAGCTCTCAAATTTCTGAAGTGGCGAGTTTCATGCAGATTATTCAGTACTTCAGAAACTCCTATACTGTTTGAATGAGGCTATTTTTATTAATTATGGTCACTTTCGGCTCTCTATCTCCTTGAGGTTAACAGCTCGTGATCATCAGTCTGAAATGCTGGATCATGGAGAATGTATCTAACTTGTCCTATAGCAATAGCCACATGGTGCTGTCGCTTTGAAGGAATGCCAGTGGTTTTCAAACGCTGGCTAAATTCTCTGTTCTTCCATTAAAGGTTTTCTCTCTCTCACTCTCTCTTTCTCTCTGAAGGAATGCTGCTGGTGGTGGTGAAACATTTATTAGGAAGGGACAGGAGGTATGTTTGGATCAGCCCGTAAGAGACCGATGCTTACAAGCACTAGGTGGAGGTCCCTAGTTTGGGACCCCTGTGGCGGTGGCCCAGTGGCGGTGGTGGGCGCGCCCGACTAAGGCTTGTTGGGCCTGTAACAAGGTAACCATGTGGGCTAGTTGGTGTATTTCAGACATGACTTCATCAGCGAAAGCACGAGACACCAGGAGAAGAAAAACACAGGACAACGCTGTCCAGCGTTGTCCTGTGTTCTTCCTTTCCTGGTGACTCGTGCTTTCGCTGGTGAAGTTATGCCTGGTCCTGTAAGTCGTGGCAGCCAAGCAGGGTCGCCTCCTAGTCCTCCCGGGGTGGGTTGAGGATGGGGGGAATATCCGGGTTCGAGGCGCAGGCCCACACCATGTGATAGGTGTCCAAAGAGACCACTCCACAGTACCGACGGCTTCGTCTGCTGCCTCGTTTCCTGCCAACCCCTGATGAACAGGGGTCCATATAGGGTAACGGTGTGCGGGGTCCGTATCCCGTATGCAATTTTGGTAGATCCGATAGGCTAGGAAGGGAGTGCAGCAGTGTTCGACGTTCTGACGGGCCCCTCGCGAGTCGGTGATTATGTATTTTGAATCGGAATGTGAGGCCGCGAGAGCAATCGCGCCCTCTTCTGCTTGTGTTGCACTGCGGACTCTGAAGGTGAGGCCGTTATCTGTGTTGCTGTTGTGAACTACCGCTACCTCGCCTTCACTACTTCAAACAGGCGACTTATGGTCCTTGGGGCGGTGAATACTTCCCGCGAGCTCTGAGAGGCGCACGTTACAAAGCATTACACGTGCTTATCGAAAACGGAGTCGGGTCGCCGCCTTCTCGCTGGACTCCATATCCAACACTCCACTCCCATGGCAGACAGGTTTCACATCCCAGAACTGTGGAGATGCGCCCTCCACGTGCGACCTCTTCCAGGCAATATGTCACACGAAGGCCATAATGGTCGGCGCCTGGCACGAGCGGAAGCCCTAGCCCAACATTATGGCAACAAAACAGGTGTATATTACGTGGACACCTCCAGCCCTCACCACGGGAGATGGTATGCTGCTGGTGGCGGTTCCTTAACTCCGAAAAATGTTAAGTTCTTCTTAAGGTTTTTTTTTGCGTCTGAAACGCAAAAGACAGTGGCGTCGAGCCCCGCAGTCCTCTTTCCTCATATTCCCTTGCTCTTGACGTGAGCTTACCGAGAAATTAATACCGTTTACTTTCTATACACTCTAAACAGACACTTAACTTCCAGCTCATGTTTGTTTGTTAACGTACACTATTTTACTTTAGCATTATTCCCTTTACGCGTAAACTAAAATTCAACTAAAACTTCTTAATACTAAGCTATATCTCCTGTTTCAAAGAAATGACCAAGTCATTCCTTAGTGTCCTCCATTTGTAAACTTCCGCGGTCTGAAAACAATCGCTGACATTTAAAAGCTAACCAATACTCAAGGCTGCGTCTCCAATTTTGACGAACGGGCCTTGGCCTGACTTGGACCCTTGCTAGCAAAAAATCGAATGCAGTAGCGGTTGTCTTTCCGAAAGAACGTTTTCAAGCGCATAGCCACCTTTTCTGGTGCTCTGACTTGGTACCACTGGTTTCATGCTTAGGAAAAAAGGCATAACACACTGATATACGGCGACCATGCTAGCGATGCCTTGGCGCTTTTGGGAAGGCTTCTGTTTTGAATCGCTTGTCTCCTCAAAGCAGATCGACTGTTAAGCCTTTCAGTTTTCTCTTTCCTAAACGGGTACATTTGTTCACGGTGGAGCGAACGCCTCTGATGTGCAGTGCATGCTTACGAACGCGAAAGACGCAAAGCATTTTTTTTTTTCGGTAAAGCGCGCTTGCTTTGTCTCCCTCCATAAAAGCCGTGCATTATGGTTTGAGGACCTGATAGAAATTATGGCCCAACCAGATCACTCAGCGCAGTTGTAAGAACTGGCGTAAAAAAAAACATTCAGTTCGAATTTTAAAAAAAAAACACGCAAAAAGGGCGCTTCTGGTGTGACAGGGAGAGTCGGCTTCCACTAGACTTTCTTCAATTAATCATAGGGCAGGAAAAGGTCGCCCTGGTGCCTGACAGCGATAGAGTTTAAAACCGAAAAAAAAAATAGAAGGAGCAGCAAACTGTGCCCTGGCCATTTTCTTAGAGGACATGAATGGGCGGTGCTGCTGTATGAAATTTTTCTTTCCCTGCTTGCATGATCTATAGTTTTGCAAATAACAGGCGTAGGTGTATTTTCCTCTGCTCGAAAAAGAAAACGTATATATTTTTGCCCCCTTACGAATAAAACAAATACGATTAGTTTATTACCATTTCCTTGTGCTGAAAGCCCATGACATAATGGCACTTACTGAACTGTAAAACCGGCATCTTTCGCAAAAGAGACTAGTCAAAGGGTAAGCCCTCATTTTCCCGTCTGACAAAAGCTCTCCCGCTTTTGGAGGTTGTTTGCATCTTTTGATTTAGATTTGCTGTTGATATATATGCGAATTATGCAACCTCACAATGGCGCAGTTGCGACACGCTAGAAACAAGACTCTTTTCTGGACTCGCTTGCAAAACTTCACCCGCTGACGTAAATTTCTCAAGACTCTCAAGGCCGGTTTATAGCCGTGTTGAATAGGGTGTTTTCTCAGAAGGAGCATCGATCTAAAAATGTCCACGCCCCCTGCTTCGCTCAGGCCCCTCATATTGGTATCGCAGGTCATTTTCGGGATGTTCTTAAGACACAAATATGCTGTGGCATGTGCTTTTAGTAGGCCGTCACGATTTTTGCTCTGAGAACTGCGGCAAATATGTAGCGTGCTGTTCTTCGAAACTGCAGCGTACAGCAGATCATCGCTATGCAAGTTTAAGAGCCACAACGATTATTGATATGTGCCAACAACCTCACGACTGTCTGCATTACTGTAATTTATGAAATGAAATTGTTGGTTCATAACTGTAACCCAGGCTATTCTTAGCCGCACAAGATAACTAAAAATAGGGCGAAACTCTATATACTGAAGAACATTCACAGGCATCCCGGTAAAATCTCAGCGACGCGTGCATCGCCAACACAGCGCAGCTCAAACACGGCATAATACAACTCACATTCTTTAACGCACTCCAAAAATGGATTTCAGTGGACGTCGAAAAACCTTCATGGATAGCGGTAAAATATGTTACACCGGATTTAAAGGCTTATTTCATATTTAGTGATGCAATGACATCAGATCGGTGTTAAGCCACCATCTCCAAGCATTACATCGCGGGAATTCTAGAAGGACATGATGCGCAACATCTTTCAAAAGTAAAGACGCTGCAACCACTGCTACTGATGCCGTGATATGTTTTCCGAACAACGTGGCGATGCTGACGTTCAGAAGCTTAGAGAGTGGGCGACAACAGCAATTTTAAGTCTCTTATTCTCCGGAGCGCCGGGAATGCTACGGATCGAGGCCCTCTATTTCATGTTCTCGCTTTTGAACTTTTTTTTTTGCTCACGTCTAGAGTAACAAATCATCTCCAACTTTCCAAGCTTTCATCTTTTCGGGGCACCAAAGCCCCTGATATTATCACTGCTGACGGTACGACCATCCCACACCGGAAATTGATTGTGAAGGCGCTATCGAGGCGCCAGGAAAGGCACGTTTTCGTGTTTTCGTTCTTCTGAGTGAAGAGCGACACTATACGTGGTCACTAGTCTGTTTATGTATCAGTATCAGAGTAGACAGTGTAATACGAAAGCATCGGCATTTGCCAAACGTGAGACTGTTTCCGCTGTAGTTCGTAACTCGAACGGAGGAGCGTGATGAGGTGGCAGTCTTCGTTCGGAGGACTGTTGTCAAGGGCTCAGCGCGCCACCGAGGCTGTTTGCTTATTCCTCGGCCGTCTGTGGCAGACACGAGCAAAGTAGAGAAGCCTCAGGTCGCGTGAGTGTGTGTTCGCCTGCCGTAAATTCATGTTCCGTCCTCATGTTTCGTTACTATTCCGCGAGAATGGCACCGCCTGTCCCAGTCTGGCTGCGGTCGTGACACCAATGTCAGGACTGAACGCCGCGTGCTGTCATGTCTCTGTTGTCAGAAGAATCAAAGAGGCGCCAATGATGAGGCGACGAGAACGGAATCCTGTGTAGTTTCAGGTTACGAGCGTCGCAATATCGTATTTTGGCAATGTTTCGCAGACGACTGCACACAGTGACACTATTTCCGCAGAACCTTTCATCTTCGCCCTGCTCGTATTGTTCATTGATCGTTATCAAACTGCCGGTACGAGCCTACAACATCTTAACCAGCAAGAATCTCTGAACACTGAGTGGTATGAACTGAGTGCGGCTTGAACTAGTTATATTATAAAGCAGCAGCAGTGCATTACCTGTCTAATTCTGCTGTCTCTAATATTTGTGTCCACGAGAACAAAGAATTGTCAATGAAAATTACTGCACTAACTGATAACTATCTTTCTTTTTTTTTGCTTGATTTCCTGTTGCTTCATTCGATTAGCCTGTCTGGGCATCGCGTCGGCGCAGCAAGATATAGCGTGCGTTCAACTAATTGCAAACCCTGTAGCTCTACTTCCTGAAAACGCTTAGGACGAGGAGTCTATCCAGCTTAGAGTAAAATACTAGCTTCGCACGAAATGAGAAAAAAATAATGCTTTGAGCAAAAACACGTTTCAAAAACTGGTTCTCGCCCTTTTTGAATACCGCACAAGAAAAATCTTGCATCTCGGCCCTTATTTGTTGACTACGCTAGTTAGTTTAAACACCGCAGTTTTTTAAAGAGGCACAAGATGAATAAATACGGTTGATTGCATCCGGAAACTGGAATCGCATAACAGGACAAAAACAACCGAGCTGTACAAGTAAGGACGCAGCCCGACATCGTGACATCTTTGTTGTACACTCATTTTCATGTTATTCACTATGAAACGGAAAAATAGTACCGTCGTGACTTAAATGACCTTTGCGTCCTGTCTGAATACTGACCTCCAAAGAAAAGACAAAAATGCCGCCTCCCACGGACGTAAGGACGCATCTTTAATGAAGTTTATTGAGTTTGTTCTCATTTGCTCCTCCCTAATCAAAAAGGTGTTCTCTACCGGGCAAGACAATGACCGTGCTCATGTTCTGTGTACTCTGTCGCTTCACGTCAATGTGTCTGTCCATTTTCTATTTATTACACCCATCATTACGTCCTGAGTGCTGCGGGCGCTGCATAGTGTTCTGATTTTCCGGAAACCACCCAAAAAAAAAGCAAGAAATTAGTGTGGTTCAGTCGTTTAGTCACAGTAACGTCGCATGTCATTTTTTTTTTATTTTTTAGCAGTTCAGTCACTTGGATAGATATTGCTTCATACAATTAGCCGCTCATTAAACATACTATGCTTATTTAAAAACCACCGCTGTTCCCTGGGTACCTCGTAGAGCCACTGCGCACTTTGTCGTTCACTTCGCTGATTGGCTGACGTGACATGTAGCGTTGGCGGGAATTAAAGAACGTTTAGAGGCGGATTATGGCATCATCTGCTTTCTTCCGCACTGAACCACAACGCCAACGGCCAGCGCTAAAAGACTATGAGGCTTCTTCCTCTCTTTTTCGAGCTTTCCAAAAATGTCTAAGTAAACTGCCCGCCAAACTAGCCACGTTACTGAAGCTCTTCGCTTGTTCTATCATTTGAGGTCGGCACGTCACGTAGCTGTCTTTCTTCTTCATGCAAATGCTTAGAGTCGTTGAACTGTGCACCTCGCTACGTTGCTAACCGTGAGTCGGTGCCTAAAATCATTTACAGCACCGTGAAATTGAGAAAATAGTTGGGAAGAACAATTTTTACGTTATTCCTACTTTTTTTTTTGCTAACACGCAGATTTTGCGGAATAAATAATGCCAATGTGAAAATATTTTAGGAAAACAAAACGCTTTATGGGAATAGAACCCAATGCCTGTTGTTAAACGCTGTTCACATTTAATGTCATTTTCTTTATCCTTGCGACCCAAAAGCCACATTCAGGCGCTAAAGTTTAATACTTAACTGAACGCGCTAGGCATGAATTAGCTCAAGATAGTCAGGAACACTGAAGCGCACCCAGCAGGGATACTCGTTAGACGCTAGTTATACGCGGTTATTTTCTTCTCTTTTGTTTTTGGTTAAAAAAAGAAGTCAATGGCGATTCAAAAGCGCCCGCATTTCATCATGGCACTAATCTCGAATGTGGCCTGAAAAAAAAAAGTCGAATGTACCTTATCTCCGGATGAGTTCTTCGGTGCATTATGACTGCAAAGCCTTCTTCGTCCTTTTTCTGTTTTTTTTTTTGTCCTTGCTTGTTGATCCGTTTATCTTTGTGCACGCTTTTTTATATATTAGGCGACGGAAGACGATAAAACGCTTTTCTCGAAAGTTGGAAATCGATTTCTTTGCTTTCTCTTATTAGGAACTTCGCTCTTCTTTTAAGCACAAAACTCTGCCACCTTGGTTGAAGCGCTTCCTGAAAATTTAGGAGACCGTCCCCGTTGCTGAAACTCCATTTCAATGGGGCCCAAACGGCCCGAAATGATGACGACGGATGATTTTCCTTTTTCACCTTCCACTCGTTCAGTGCAGTTAGAACATTCTTGACCTAAAAACTTTACTGCCACAACAAAAAGACAGCTGAAATATTTAATACAGCTGCCGACAAACAATCGCCGTTGACTTAGAAAAAAGAAGAACGCGCGAAGAACACCACTGGCTGCGATGTTTGGCCCGGAGGCTATTGCGAGTTCCTGCCATTCAGCGTGCTGAGTGGCCCCCGGGGGACTAATATCGTGCCTAGGTGTTCGGGGAGCTTTCATCTCAAGCGGCCGACACAGGCCAAGCCTTTGCCCGCCACCTTTACCCTCCGGCCTCTAGCCAGACTGTATCTTAGCGGTCGCGGCTGGCCAGGCCACGCAAGCGCTTTCGTCCAGGTCGAGATGTGGAGGCAACACAACAAAGAGACGGGCTCAGAGCAGGATCTTCCCCACGAGATGTTGCCACTTGCCGTCTACGAATTCCAGAACAGATTGTTTTTGTGTGTTGTCAATAGCGGCCCTGTGTTGTGTACTTGAATTCATGACCCACTGAAACTGGCAAAAGGGTCTCGAAATAGCTTAGCAAGTTAATCTCTCGACAATCGGAAAGAATGGAGTTAGTAGGTTTTATCTCCAACGAAGTACCTGCAATTTTTAACTCCACGTCAATATGCAACTACTTTGTCTGTCGCGAGCAAGTGTGTAAAGTTTTTCGTAACTGTCCGCCACTCCTGTGTTGTGAATCCGACACAGAGTAAGCACTTCCCCTTTATGCATTACTTAGAGACGACGTAGATGTTAACCAGAGGCCTTTCTTCTTCTTGAAAAAAAAATGGTTTGGCTCCAGGCGTACATCGCAACTACGGAGCAACGTTTTTGTAAGTCATACGCAGGCGCTTTAAAAAACGCACCTCACGTCGCCTACTCTGATGTGGTGCTGTCACCCTCCCTTTCCTTCTTCCGTGAAACGAAAAGGAAGAACTCCGATTTCCTCCGCTCTCAAACGAAATGCTTGGGGCTATTCTTAGAGCAAACCCTCAAACACAGCCTTCCTACCCACCCTCTATACTCAACGCATACTTCCGGAGTCTCTGCTCTCATGAGCTAATTGCGTCTCTTTGCATTTAAAAGAAATTGAACAGTTGAACATTCAATAGAAGTAGCTATGTATATATCTCTAAGTTTTTGCAGATCAATTCTTCGTGTTATGAAATCTTCGCTCGTATGCCCAGAAATGACATCATCTACCTTCCTTAAAGCTACATCCAGGCGTTGGCAAGTCGACACGTATGATTCCTACCAGTGAGGAAAAGTCGCCGCATGTGCCGCAGTTCGGGTCAACGTTGTGCTGGCAGGTACTTTGTGAACGTGCTGTTGCTCCATTTCTTTAAAAAGTATTAAAACAGCCTCGCTATATGCATGCGCACGCCATCTATATACCTAGAGGCATTCAAATACGCTTCCTAAAGTAACTTTTTTTTCGGGGATATTTCATGGAAGAGAGCATCGACATACAAGAATACAAAACTAAATAAACGAGAAAAGTGGTGCAAAAATAAAGTAAGCAAATAATACTGATACCAAAACAGATCAGCCTGTAATATACCCACAAATGAACTAAAACACAACATCCCCACAGGTAGCAGAAAAAGTGTGCAATTGAGGAATAATACAGCTTCTCTTACAAAAAAAAGCAACTATACAACTGAGTGAACAAAAAAAAACTGATACAAGCAATGAGCAAGAGACATTTGTGTTAGAATCTCGTGAAACTCGTTACGGTTCCTTTCTGTAGCAATGTGCGATGGGTAGATCATTTCAGTCGACTGTAATACGAGCTCATGTACGAGGTAGTACTTGGGCCATTATTCATAAAATTCCCAGACTCGCATCTTGAAGCGATTCCTTTTTCCCGAACGATTTCTATATTTTGCCTATCTTCTATTAAGAACTATCACTTCCTATGTCCGAGCTGTCCTCCGGCGGGAAAAGGAAGTCCGGAATTGTCACCCCGCATTTAAAACGACAAAGACGACGCTTTCACTGAACACAGTGCTTTTATGAGATGGAAAGAGCCAAACAACCAAATACAAGCGTCGTCGTCCCCGGCCTATTTCGCAGTTAAGTACGTACGTCGACACCGTTTATATGGCGCAAATCTCTGAGGCTCAAGCTAAACCACAATTCATTTCAAAACAGTTATCGCGAAGTCATTTTCGGCGTGGACGCCGCAAGTTCGAAACGACTTGCGGGAAAATTTTCAAATTTAATTTTCTTGCCAATAAATGCGTATTGTACTGGAGTATGAACATCAATATGCTCACAATGAGCCACAGAATCACTTTTTACTAAGCACGAAAACTGTATGCTTTTGGGTTCAGTGTCCCTTAATTACTGTTGCTGCCTACAGTAGGGAGCTGTTTCTTCTTTGCATATAAAGTATACCAGTTTTATTATAATGATCTTTGGTGTGACGCACCTCCGGACACCTTAGAGAGACATTTGCGCGCGCTATTGAAATGCATTCAAGGAAAACCAGAGATCTGCCTGTCAGTTTCACGACGGCTTCAAGCGTATGTTTCAAGGGTGCTCATTATTAAGGCGAAAGCCTTTAATGGCTCATTCTCCCGTCCGTCCGGCGTCCGTTACATCTAGCAACTTGATAAGAAAAAAATCTTTGTGCGCAATGGGATTCGAATCACCGTCCTCCCGTTCCGCAGCCGAGCGTGCTAACGACTGCGCTACTTCCTGTAAACGCATATGTAGTTCTCCTTGTCTAGGACGCTGGAGAGTGTTTGCGGAAAGGCGTAGAATCAGACGGATGCCTCCTAAAGCCCCCCAGTGTCTCTAGCACTTAAGATTCACAAACAATTGTATACTTAATTAACATATTAACCACAAATCAGTGACACAAGCAGCAGCACCGCGCTGAAGGCTTTCGCCTCACCGAACTTTAGGTCAACAAAGTGTCCCTCTGAATTTTTATAGCTGTTCCGTTAGTTGGAACCCAGTGAGGTCTCAATAGTGTGAGCAGGTAAACAACTCCTGTCATTCAATAGATGTTGGAGTTGCTGCGCCAAATAAGCTTTCATTGGTCAGTCGAGGTACTCATGTATTTTTGTCGCAGCTTATAGCGCTCGGTGTCAAACTGGGGGCTATCGTGTGGAGTGAATAAACACGTGTTAAGGCATTTCTTAGCCTTGAAAGAAACCCTTTAGAGCTTCAAAGTCGAATTAGCTCTTTCGCAATTCCTCGCTTGAACCTGAGAAGGATTACTTGATTTGAGCACTTCGCCAGAGTGCTCAGTGGGCATGCACGCATTCGCTTCTTCAAGTATACACCCCGCTATTTAAACTATCTATAAATATACACCTACTATAATGATTTAGCGTGCTTTACGCAAAAAAAAAACGTTATGTGCGGCACTCGAAAGTGGCCCGCCAAGCACTTACCACTGAAGCAATTTGCAAGCCAACGAAAAACGAGGGCAGAAGCCGGGCCGTCTCATCTCAGGGGTAGTGCCCAGAGGCAGGAGTCTCGCTGGCCCTACTTTTGATGCCCTGCTGTGTCGGTTTCTGTGGCAGCAAAGAAAATTGGCAAGTTCGTGTGCTAAGATTAAAGCAACTCGTGCACTGCTAAGCTCATTTATAGCTTCGCAATTAGAACTCGAGCCGTGAGATGAAAATTAAACTCGGCTCATTTTCAACACCCACCTCAGTTCTCTGAGAAAAATAATTCGTGACTACTTACACTTCCACAACCAGAATGCTAACGGAACGCTGATACTGTTAGCCATTTACAATTTATGGGGACATTCTTATGGCTTCTTAAACTTAAAATAAGCCTGATTTAAACTTAGTCAAACTTACGTACAAAAAAAATGGCGGCGATCAGTTGGATGGATGCTGTGGAAATGTGAGCATCTTCTTTAACTCTACAATCTATTCCAGTTCCGATTCTATTTAAAATTTTAATTGATTGCCTTTCACTCCCCAATCTAATACAATTGTGATACTTTTCCGATTGCGACTACGTAAGTACGCAAAATGCGTCACAGTTTAAGGTCGCTGCGAGTCGTCATACCACTACTGGCGCAGCGGCGCTGCGGTTTGGCGATGCGCTACTGCACTTGCAGGTGGCTGTTGAAAATACTGCCACTAGTGGGGCTTGTGAGACCCCGGTTGTGAGACTCAGCCATGCCAGAAGAAATAGCTCAAGCCTCATTTTTTCTCATACAGTTATTCAGGAGGCTCTGTATTGCAATTAGGCCCGCTGTTGTCTCAGTCAATTTCTTAGTCATTTTAGTTTTTGCCGAGTCATTCTGCATTCAGCGTTTTCCTCCTTTCCCCTACGAGTGGAAAGGGGGACGGTTGACAGGTGGAAGGTGGAGAGAGGCAAATTCCCCTAAACACCACCTAGCAGGTGGAGGTTCCACACAGACACTGACCCTCGTAATGATATCGCATTAAAGAATGTTATACCGTGCAAGAATTAAATAAATGTCCGGCGCTCACCTAGCTCAAGTAGGAGTATTTTATTTCTCAGGTAGATGGGTATTCATCTGAAATTAACTATTTATTTAAACCATTAAAAATACTCAGAAAGTTACAAACTCCCCCAGGGCAAAAAGAAAATCACCATTGTTTAATATCTTCGTGCCTGTGACGTATCTCTTCCTGAGCGTTTCCTTTGTTATCGGTAAGCAGAAAAATCACGAAGGTTGCGCAGGATCACTGGCCAGTGTAAGCGTTCAATGCAGTGGCGGCTGCCGCTAATTTTCATTTCGAAGTTCACAAGTACGCCTATGGCAGCACACAGAGAGTCATCTCATTCGAGGCCACATTGCTTAAAACGGTTGCTAATGCTGCACGATTTAAATTTCGTGCGCTTGGCTCAAAGTATGAGGAGATAGCTTAGCGAGAAATCCATAATCCTACGAAGTTTCACTCTTGGCTCCCCGCGGCCCGGAAAACGCTCCGAATAAATTCAGCGCTTTAAACCTAATTACTTCACACTAATAAATATTACGTAATCAGGGAATAAAGTATGGTACCTACGAACTGTTACTGGCAACAATACTGTGTTTGGGTTAAATTGATGCATTCAACTGCATAGCTACTTAAGTTTTTGCCTTGAGTTAAGTAAGCACCACAAAATGAATTTGGCCTTAAGTTTTTGCTTGAAGTCACCCTGTGATAGTGGCCGAAATCTGCATGTTAGTTATCATTCCTTTTTCTCATAACGTTATTTTGCCGCCCTCGCTGCTCATTTCACCTTAACGCAAGAAGAAAAAATTTGCAATTTCTGGGACTGGCACTATGGTTTCTTCTTGCTTCTCACTTTATGTCTATAGCGTTATGCTTCTTGTCACAACCTGGCTAAATATCTCAGAGGTACAGGACTTACCTGCTCCCTGGAACCTGAAGTCCAGGATCCTTGGACATCAGTTTTAATTATGAGGAAGCTGTATAATATTGTAGGGTACTGTTATAGAAATATTAAAGGTAACGGTGCATTCTTCTGATGCGTAGAAAAACCTTTCTTCTAAAGTTTGTCCATCGCTCGCATCGAGTAGTTTTGACTGCATGGGAAGCCAACGGAGAACGTTTTTTGACGATAGCAAAAACGTTAGCAGCAAAAAAAAAATCAGTACTCTCAAGGGAAGATCTCTGGATATATTGATTGTTGCAATGTATCAATACAATATATGAAAAATCGCGCTCATAAACAACTTCCCGTTGAAAATGCCCAAGTTGAGAATTTCTGGGTATGTATTACTTATGTGAATGTGTGCATGTGTGTGCGTGTGCGCGCATGTGTGTGTGTGTGCGTGTGCATGTGTGCGTGTGTGCGTCTGCATGTGTCAGTGTGTGCGTCTTCATGTGTGCGTGCATGCGTGCGTGCTTGCTTGCGTGCGTGCCTGCTTGCTTGCTTGAGTGCGTGCACGTATACTTATCTTCATTCTTTACTTTCCTAATCAGTAGTAGTCCGCTAAAGCATCTCCAGTCATCATCAGATAAGGCCTCCTCCATCTTCCTACGCACCACGAGGTCTGAGGCAAAAACCTTCTGTCCGGCAGCTGGCTGGATTCTCCTTTTCACCTCTTTTGGCTTTTTTTTTGCCTGCAATTTGCCTTTACTTCTGCTTCTTTTACTTCGCACAACTGAAGGAAGCGTGGTCACCTCAGTCGCATTAAACACTCTTATTGCAGCGAAGCCTGCTCTACTAGAGCAAAAGAATGATTCTGTGAATGATTAGTTAAGTAAAATAAATTCAACGTTCCCTTCCGGCACGATTTGCTTTTCCTTCTATCGAGACAGTGCGCGCGGTTAACGGCAGAGCAGACGATTAGGATCTCAGCTCCACATGGGGCGGAATTCGCTGGTATTTCGACATTATGAGGCCAAAATGTCTCGTCTGACGGGTCTAATTTTTGCTTTGGCAGTGCAGCGATCAGTAGTCGATGGACATCCGCAGCGCTGGAAGAGATCTCAGCTTCCCGAAATGTAGGTCTCAACCCAGGGCCCATCAGGTCGAACAGAACTAAGGCAGCCCGATCGCTTCGACAATAATGCGAGAGAAATCAATAAGTCGCCGTGGTCAAATGGTCTCTGTCCGGTCGCAGGGAGCAATGTCGTTTCCAAAACTAGAAACTGGAGCGAATCATTGCGCGCGCGCAGAATTCCAGAGAATGCCCTGGGTGCTTTTCATATTACTCCTTTGCTAGCTTCTTTTTCAGCGCGTCACTTTACGCAGCCGTTCCTTGCTGTCTCCTTAGTTAAGTAGATGGCCAGCTGTCGTCCAGGAGACATGCTTCGTTGTATTCCAACTCCACAAAGCACTATGAGCTTGAATAAAATTTTTCTGTCCATAATTATTGGTTGACTTAAAAACAGTGCAGTGTTGGGACGAAAATTATTGAGAAAGCAAGGGTTAGTAAGTTTGTTCGCCTTGGGCTTTCGTGTTTGACTGCTTTAGAGTGCTAGCTTATAGGTAGGCTCGCCCGAATTCGAGTCGGGGGTCGCGTGTCTGTCGTCGTCCCCATCACGCGTCCGAGAACTCCGGACAGAAGCGCAGGTGTTGGGGCAGAGCGCGTGCGCCGCATGACAAAGAAAGAAGAAGAAGAAGAAGAAGAAGAAAGAGAACGCAGAAGGAAGAAGAGGCGGCTGGAGCTCGCAAAAAAGTGAAAGAAAAAGTCAGAAAAGCAGACACAGGATGAGGAGCAGGCAAGGAGTGCGTGGATCTGCGCCAAAGCAGCAGCGGCGCAGATAGGGGGCGCCGCGGAGCGGACGGAGAAGTCGCTGCTAAAATAGAGGGCGCAGCAGCCGAAGCGATGGAGCGGAGCATACAGAGGGTTGCGAAACACGCAAAATGCGCCGCCGAGAATAAATAAAACCTACGCATTGACGCTGCAGACAGCTCTGGATTGTCAACGTGGTCGGCGAGTCACACTAAAAGGACTGCCATGGGTGACAAGAACAAAGGCGTGTGGAAGCTCGTTCTCGTGACGAGGCGTGTAAGCGAGAAACAGTGTTGCGGAAACGTCAGCAAGCCAAGGGTGTTCCCAAAGCAAGCCACGATGCGACGCAAAAGTAAATGAAAAAACGCAAGACACCATCAGCTAGCGCTGATCACTCGCATTACCACAGGTGCAGTCTCGCTTTAAGCGCCTTATTTTTTTCTTGAACTGTGACAGGCGCCTCTCTCGAATGCTGTTCAAAAGCACCCAGGAGACAATGGTTTGCAAGGAGTGCGCTTTGTTCGACACACAGGGCAGTATGCTGTGGTACAGCGCCTCAGCCTACCCAAACATCGGCAGCCTCAGCAAGATGAGGGCCCCGTTAGGCAAAGCAGTTCCCTTCAAGAGCGGTTTACTACTTTTTAGTGCGCTATGAGCTCGGAATCCCCACTGGTGGCAGCACCTGCCGTCGCACGGCAGTGGCCCATCTCTTAACCGCCGCACCACTGCGTCAGGAGTAGCATAAGGACGCCCAGTGATCTATGAAAGTAAAGTAGAAAATGACAAATTCCGCATATGTTGGCATTAATCCATTAACGCTATCGCGTCATACCGTTAAGACAGAGCTTAAGTTAGGTTACGCCGACCTTTGTCTGAAGCCTGCTTAAACTCTAAATGCGAGCCTAGAACTGAACGGCAGTGAAAACTGAAGTGCTAAAGCAACTAATTCGCATTTGGCCTAACCAAGCTAAATCGTCCGCCATTTTTTTCTTTGTCTGATTCTCACCCCGCTATTTAAAGCGACAGAGCTCTATGTAATGCTAGACTGTGTAGTAGAACACTCTGCTGTAATTAAAGTTTTCTCGTCTGATGTTCTCACGACGCATCGCATTTTGTGCAACAAGGAACTTGTTCACGATGCGGAAAGTGTCATGAAAACAGCGAAAGGCCGCTCCCAGTTGGCCCTGCAAGCCCGAAAAGGAACCGGTTGTAAACACACGAGCCATTACCATGGTAGCGGCCAAGCGAGTAGGTTCGTCAGAGCGCAGGGAGTTAACGACCTGTTCGCTTTTCGACAGAAAGGCGCAAAAGCAAACACAAGACACGAAGACCGTCATTGTCATAGAAGGCGAGGAAATAGATAATGCTGGCCGCATTCTATTGGTCGCCTTTTTTTTTTTTTTTTGCTTCTGACTTGGTTGGATGCATGGGCCGCGTTTTCCTGTCATCGGACCAACCATAAGCTTGGTCGCTTATCAGCGCCGAGGTCACGTGGTGCATGTGCCAGCTATGTGTACCAGTCGGGCAGAAGAACGAAAATAGCCCCTGGCATTGGTCGCGATGACGACTTACTTCGCGTGGAGTTATCGAACGTGACGTCAGTCCTTTCCCTTAGGCGGTGCATTGCCATCGTTCCCGGTTGTTTTGCTCATTGTGCTGGCACAATCGATAGATCGACCGATCAATCAATAGACATATCACTCATCCTGATGAACGGAAGCTATAAACGTCATCTTTGCAACGATTCCCTCGCTGTGGACTCCGTGGGCCGTACAGGTCAAATTTTCTCGTTGTCGGGCCAATCATAAGCAAGCAAGATGCACTTATCTTTTTTTTTCTGGGTAAATAAAGAAGTTTACGACGACCAAATAGATTGCTTCTGAAGGCATTTGTCTTATCTTGCTTCCATGATGAGTGTTTATCAATATTTGTTTTTTTTAGCTTAAATAAAACATTTCACAAGACGTCTAACACTTGTAGTTTTCAGGACGCAAGTTGAGAAAGGTTCTGCATAAATTTCAAAACATGAAATAGGCTAAAGTAGAGATTTTTAACGCCTTCCACGTCGAAACAAATCCCGGAAGTTGTTTAATGACCTCAACGGCCACTTCTACGATCGGCGAAAGTAATCACAGCGGAAGAAGTGTGTGCTTCCACCGTGGAAGTAATTAAACGTTAGGCCATTTTTATAGCTCTTCGAACTGAGAACAGAATGACCAACTTTACTCAGCGTATCTTTAGGCAAGGCAGTATATTTCTCGCGAATGGGCGAATTCATGCCTTCATTCTCCCCCAAATGCAGAAAGCGGGTGATTCGCTCTGACCCTTTCTTTTTCGTAGTTGCGGAACACGAGAATTGTGTTGCTCGGTGACAGCGCCTACATTGTACCTACTCAGCATAACTCTGATTAGAAAGCTGCAATGCGCGTCATCCTATGCACCTCTCACACTCACTGCTCAAATTCCTTCTAGAAAAGGTGTTTCGTTTCACCAAAGAAGTAAAAAGGTAAAAAAAACTAGCGGTAGCCAAGACAGTGTCCAGCCTGCTTTACGATAGCATAGCATACCACACACACGCACGCACACTCATCTCTTCCTTGCACACGGGTCGACGACAATTAATGGATAGAAGATGATGAAGTCAACGGCATCAAAAGCGAAGCGGAAGAGACTGGCAGTTTTACACGCGCGAACGCGGAAAGCTTCTTTCAGCTCCAAATATCTCGTGTGGCTGCCTTCGCCTGCAAAGGCACAGCCGCAGTCGGTCACTTCTCGTGTTAAACTACAACACACACTTGCTCTGTGCATTGCATCTCGTTTTAAACAAGAACCCACTTTTGCGCTGTACATTGCGCATCGTCGTCGTTAATACTGTTATCGTACTAATATACACATTCTCGCAGGCTGTGCATTGAACATCGTCTTATTGATCAACTAATACCACTATCGAACTAATATGGGCGCCAGGCGTGCCGACGACCTAGCAAAGCAAAACAATGAGCCTACAGAGCCTGACACATCGACTAAGCTGCGCTCAAATTTCGCATTAGAGGGAATCGTAATCGTTCTTAGAATTTTTTGCGTTCACTGCAGATGCCTGCAAAATACCAAAAAAAATGTCACGTGACATGCCCGCTTACGCGCCGCGATTTCAGTGCTCTCAAACGCTCCGCCTACAAAGGATCAGATCATTTAACAGCGTGTGCTGCCGCTTAAAACGCGAAAAGCAGCGACGCAGGCAATGGCTGTGCGACTTACGCCAGCGGTATGCTTCCATCACGGCGGTTAATGATAGCGACATGCAGACGCAGCTCTTATCGCTTGCTCAGGCGTAAATCACTCAGCCGGTGCCTGCGCCGCCGCCCTGTCACCTTTTAAGCGGCAGCACACCGGGCTAAACGTTCTGTTCGTTCCTACGCGGAACATTTGAGAGCACTGCAATCGCGGAGCGCAGGCGGACATGTCACGTGGTATTTTTTTTTTGTATTTCGCGGGCTTCTGCAGTAAGCGTAAGGAACTAATACTTAACAGATGGAAAGTTATAAACTGTTCAATCGGACGTTTTACGCATTGTTGTACAACTTTCTGATTCGAGTTTTTGCCTAAATTAAATTAATTAATCTCACCTAATAGTCAAATTATGCAGAATGCAAAAAAAATAGTGGGACTTCCTTCATACAATACCCAGCAACATTCATTTGGTCGCGTTGTCTTAGAATGCACCGGCATATTTTTAAACCCTGGTTAAATCTAGCTATGACACCCTCTATATGAGTTTCCAAAGTGCCCGACACGATCCATGAGCTAGGCTTCTGAGACCTGTTACAACGAAATTGACCCGCGTCAACTGCCGCCTAAGATTCAAGTCGGCTATACCAGCGCCTCAAAAGCCCAAAAGAAAATGGGCGTCCAGCCAGATTGAAGGCTGCAGCGTGACGTCACATGCCACTTCCCGCCACCTTATAGGATGGTATGGAATGGCACGCAGTATTGTGGAACAGCGTGGAAGAGATTTGAGGCTTTGTCCTTACTGTAAAAGGAAATGTAGGTGAGCGTAGCCTTCTTTTAAGCTTGATATATATTCACTTGGTGCTGACAGCGCTGTGGACAACAGGCGAGTCGAATCGACAAAGCTCTGTAATGAAACTCTTTATTGAGCTGACTTGTGCCCACAAAGAATTGAACAACCCGGCGGCAGCAAAAGCAACAAGCGTGCTCGGCGGCCGTCGAAGAGGAGAATCCACGTCGCTATAAGCCGCGCTCAATTTACCCGAGAGAAGGGGCCAGACTGAGGCGAACACAAACAGACGTAAACTTTACGAGACAGGACACGGAAAGTACCTACGACAATCTCGAACGTCGTAAAAAGCAGTTGCGCTAGGCCACGACCTTGCCAGAGAAATACGGTCGCATTTGGCCTCAGAAACAGCAGTGATAAGGCTGCGTGCTGGGCGAATCACCCGAGCAAACAAATATAACAAAGCTTCGTGCCAATATTACACGAAACTTTCGAGCGCGTTCCCTTTTTTGCAGCTCGTCGATAGAAGTAGCAAAACTCTAATATATCTACACAGGAGAAACACACTTCAACACTCGGCCAGACAATAGGCGCTAAAAATTTCTCCAAAAATAAAAAAAAATTTCCTTACTCTTTAGTCCCCCCCCCCCCCCTTTTTTTTCCCACAAGCATAGCAGAAATCGCATTCACATGTCAGTCGCTTACGAAAACAGCCGTCATGTTCTCGTCACTTCCGAAATATCCCGCTGTTCCCGGGTGAGCTTTGTGGCTGCGTACGGAACGCTCAAAATAGGCTCAGTAGCTTTTCTACGACCCATCTCTTTAGTCTGTATAGCGGGCATATATTCAAAAAGCTGTTCCCTACTTCAGTTCCCCAGTGCAGCGTAGCATGCCAGAGCACAACGGCTCAGTGCAATCACTCTGCTTTTTCTTGAATTATCTCTCCCTCTTTAGCCACAAACAGCCATATAGCAATGGGCATCGGTTTCCTGGCTCCAAGTCTTCGAGTTTACTGTGGTGCTGAAGCACCTACCGTGGTTATTCAATGGCAAAGAGACCCAATCAAGTAAAAACAAAGGCTGCCGCACAGATAAAACGCAGCTATGGATTTTGATCGCGCAGATTACGTAGAAATAATATATTATTTAGATACTCGCCTTTGCGGTCCTATGCGAACCGCTGAAATTGCTTGGCAGTTGCTTCTATATAATACTGTCACAGGCTTACCATCGAAAACCATCGAAAATTTTATACCATCGAAAACTGTTGGAAAACGTCGTTCAGAATCTCTGATTACCGTGAAGATAATTAATTTAAGCGCGAAATAAAACGACTGAGGAAGAAGGATAAGATATAAAAAGAGCAGTTAAGCCTTGTCAGTAATAATTTTTTCAGGAAGGTTGAAGAACCTAGACTCTAACTTTTTTAGTAACAGTATGGAAAAGTTAATTAAAAGCGACCCTTTGAAATTCTGGGCATTGCTTGGCCAAACTAAGATAGAACCATCGAAAATAAAGGCTGATGGCAGAACATTTCCTGACCCCTATAGCATCGGGGAAAATTTTAAACGCTACTTCCAAAGTGTATTTTCGGAGCTAGACGAAACTGAGCAGAGCGCCCCAGCGTCCGATTGTTCGCATGAAATTACAATTCCGGTGCGCGGCAAGGAGCCCGAATTAGCGTCTAATCTAAGATCAAATAACTCATCACTTCCCAAATCTTCTCTTTTCAGGCGTGCGTGCTATCAGGCCATAAAAACTTAAAATACGCGCTTACAGCATAATTAATAAACGAAGAGCCCTGTCACCGCACACGGTGACTGCAAGATCTGAAAACACCTACACTACAAGACGAAATACAAGAACACGAAATGAGAAATGTCCTCAGAAATCAGTTAGGAGAGGCTTTAAACGATCTCTCTAGGACTAGGCTTCCCTAATGTGCACTGCTCGGAGGCAGGAATGGTCGGACCGGGAAGTCTCCATCACAGCGCGTAGTCCTCTCCTCGTCCACGGAGATGTTTGCTCCCAGCTCGTGCCGCCGACGATCTGATGAGGCGAGAACTTACGGCAGCCCAACGCTGGAATGGCCATCGCAACGCTGTTACGTCGCCGAGATCATTTGTGCCGGCAAGCCTTTCGCGCCGCAGCCGCCCGATATTTTCCCTCGGTACGCTCACTGATGGCGATGAGATGATGCGACGTGCTGCGCTCGAAGCCGCGTTAGAGCAGCTTCATGTCATTCGGAAGGTAGGGTGGGGAGGATGCTCCAGACCAGCGTGCGAAGAAAGCAGTCTTTTTTGTTTTTGTTGTTAAATTGCTCTTTTTCTACGTTTAGGAGCTTAATGCTTTTTGCACAACCCTTCCGGACGACCTGCAGACATAAATCCGTGAAATTAAATATCGAACAGATGCATTCACATCTCAATTTTTTTTGCGCTAGCGATCAATGACTAGAACAGGTTACGAGCTGGCATCTTTGAATTCCCCGTTGTGTATAGGTTTTGTGCATTCTTATATCTTGTATCACATGGCGCGCAGTTGTCCCGTTCTGTCTCTGAGTGTTTTCTTACTACTTGCCACTCTATTTTTATTTGTAGCCTTACCTACATACGATATGTTTGTCATTCCCCCTGCTACGATGCCTCCGAGCGCTGCAGTGTTCAATAATAAATAAATAAATAAATAAATAAATAAATAAATTGCAAGGCCGACGACGAGCATACGCGCGAGCCGCATGGCCCTCGCCTGGTGCACGCTCCTGGCTGGACTAGCTGACCTCGGACTGCGGTTGGCCCTGCTCCTGTTAAGAAGCTGCTCAGAATAAACCCCACCTTACATTTGGTGGAGGTGCGGGGCAACGTCCTCTCGCCCTGGAACTCCGCAACCGAACGCTACCCCCTACCGCGATGTCTAAACACCAAGTCGTACAAGTGAGCCCGGCCACCGTCATCTGTGCTGGTTCTCTCCTCCAGCGAGACTCCGCTATCTTCAGTGGCACGGACGACCGTGATGTTGATGATTGGCTCACATCGTATGAGCGGGTGAGCGCATACAAGTGTGACGCGGAAACCAAACTTAACAATGTGATTTTCTATCTCACGGGCGTTGCGAATCTGTGGTATCGGAACCACGAGGCGGGCATTGCATCATGGTCTGTTTTCAAAGCAAACTTCTCAGAGGTATTCGGCCGCCCGGCAGTCAGAAAACTCCGTGCCGAACAGCGCTTGCGTGCGCGGTCGCAGCAGGTATAGGAGATGTTGTGATCGGAGGCCCCGACAGCGGGAACAGACGAGCCTGGCAGGCGCCATCGAACTATGATCAAAGGTGCTGTCGTCCTGAGAAGAGGATTAGGAACGGCTCCTGGCGACGGTGAGCTGTGACGAAAGGCCTCTCATCCCTTCGTCCGGAGTATGGAATGCGGCATTGCTCCCGAACTGCGCCCTCACGTGGACCGGCAGAAAGACCCGAACAAAGGCGCCGGACCCGCCTCGCTCGCTTGCACTTGCGCGGCCAGACAAAGCGGGGGCGGACACGGCTGATTCATCTTACCCTCTGGAATTCCCGGGGCCGTCAGGACGCATCTTTCCACGGAGGGGATTACCGCCTACGAAGGCAACGACCTTATGCACATTGTCAACCCGTCGGAAACCACATTCCAGGACGCCTCTTTCCCACGGAGGAGATCACCGCCTGCTAAGCCAACGACCTTATGCACCTGGTCAACCGGTCGGAAACAGCATTCCAGGACCTCAAGGCGCCAGGATTCCTTATCGCCTGTGCACGTGTTTGTGGTGGCGGAGCGGTCACGGGGTTAGGGAAGAGACTATGAAGAATGTGGCTGCCCATTAGACGCTTGATCAGCCACCGGTTTCCCTAGCTAGGTGCCTAGGGAATATCCACTGTATTTAAGCCGCGATTTGGCTGGTTTCACGGCACTTCATCTCTGACTTTTGGTCTCCCTGCTTCTCTTGTAAATATGTAAATAAACCTTCAAGTTTACCAACCCTCCCGAAGGCCTCCCTCCGTCGTCTGCAGAGTTCATCGTCATGCAGTGAAGACCTCGGTCCCGATAACCAAGCATATCAGAGAGAACATCACGAGTTGCATCGAGGATGTCGCCGATCTGTGCAAGAGGGTGGACGCTCAGATGTCCGAAGCCGACAAGATCAGGCATATTCTGAAGGGCATTGATGACGACGCCTTTCAGACGTTGTTGGCGCGAGACCGGCGCACCGTCGCGGAAATCGTCACCCTATGTCAGAGCTTCGACCAACTACGCAAGCAGAGAGCTCTGACACGCGAACACACCACGAACGTCGACTCGCTTGCTGGCCTGAACGATGCAAGAGACCAGTCATCGCTCCTACCGCACATCAAGAGCTTCATCCGTGAAGAAGTTGCTCGCCAGCTCTCGCTTATTTCACGCCATCAAGAGCCATCACCACACGTAACTCACCATTTGCGGCACATCATTCAAGAACAGGTCGCTGAGGCTCTGCCGCAAGCCCCTCAGCCCACACCTCTTGCGGCCCCGCTGACATATGCGGACGTTGTTGCGCGACCTCGTCCACCTACCTATGCTCCGCCTCCTGGTCCCGTTCGAGAGCCCGCTGCTTTTATTTCGCCGCCTGCTCATCTGCGAACCTCCTGGGGCACGCCTGATAATAATCGACCGCCTGCTCAACTGGGAAACTCCTGGCGCACGCCTGACAACCGCCCGATCTGCTACTTCTGCGGTTTGCCAGGTCATAAATAAATAAATAAGAAAGAAAGAAATAAGAAGGAAGGATAAATAGGAAGGACTAATAAGATAGGTTGTGGAGAGGTAATCAGTGCGAAGCTGCCACAGCGTTTTGATTTCAGTAAGCTTAAGACGCTTACCTAATAGGTTCAGGCTCCCTAACTTTTAATGGGTGTTGACCACCACAATGTTTGACACTAAGGGCTCAAAAGGGAACTGGGACAACAGAGTCAGTCAAAGCTCCGCGGGAAGGCTGTCAGAGACACTGAAACGACGCGGCTTTCTCCCGCCACACCTGACTCTTAAAGTGTGGTAGGAAATAGAGCCAGAAATAAATTTAATCTCTAGTAATTCCGCTGACACCAAATGTACAAATCTAGAAATCTCTACAAAGCCTTCTTTCTGCACGATGCTATACATTGCCGAAGTCCAGGATTTTTGGACATCAATTTTAATTGTGAAGCAACTCTGGAATAATGTAAGGTACTGTTATAGAAAGATGGAAGGTAACGGTGCATTCTTTTGATGCGTAGCAGAATCTTTCTTTTAAGCTTTTTCATCACTCGCACAAACCACTAGCAAATGTTTGTGACGGCGGCAAAAACGTTCATAGCAAAAAAAAATGCAAGCCGGCAGAAGGGATATCTGCTGACGTATTGATTGTTATAGTGTAACCTTACAATATATGAAAAAATTGCGTTCATAAACAATTTCTCGTTGAAAAATGCGCTTGTGCAGTATTTTTGTGTATGGCTAGGATCGTGTGTGCACAGAATCGAGCCTTCGAGGACGCTACAGCACGATCGTGGTGCATGAATTCATCTGTGCGTTAAGTTCAAAGGTGCCTGCTCGAGTTCTCGTCGGTAATAAGTACGCTAACGAGCGAAATATTCAGAAGCGACGCAAGGCTATGCCCTTCATTTAGGACCGCAGAACCTTCAAGACCGTGTGTGTTTAGTCATTTGCATGCAGAGTGTGTATTTCGTTGGCAGCCGGCCGGAGTTACTTCATGGACGGGTATGTTGGCATCTCGCATAGCCATTGGGCTTTTCGAGGAGCCTAATTGTTTCTTTCATTACGCCCTGCTGCAGTTACTTCATGCAGTTTTTTAGTTGTCGCATGTGATAGGGTTTTATTTCGTTACAAGACTCAATACATTCTTGCATGCTCCCCTTCCTTTCCTGCCTCGCAAAAAGCACTTCTTGGACAAGCTCCCGCGAAAGCAACCAACACAGAGCTCGTTCAATAACAGCATAATACCCAGCAGCGCTCGGAACTCAGCCGCTTCCGTTCGGCTTCATTTCTTTTCCCTCCAACGAAACTGAAACTTTACAAAGGCTCTTTCCTTTCATTTTTCTTTTTTTTTCTTTGCATAGGGTAGCAAAGCGAACCTGTCTGGGATCCCTGTTTCTTTTTTACCTGCTTTCTCTCTCTCTCCCTGTTCAGACGAATACATTGGCTGGCCTCAGCTAGCATTGGGAATGTAGACCCTTCTCAATTAGAGCATGTTTACGACAGAAACAGAGGCTGACAAGATAACGCGAATGCTCTTCGAGTGCTTTGAGATAGCGTTATCACGGCGTGCGTAATTCGTAATAAATCAGAGTACATCGTCGATAAAGGGCCAGCCTCTATCTCATAGCGATAGACGCGGGCAGTGCCTCCGTATTAAGTTCTGAGTCACTGCAGGGCGGCCGCTAGGCGCACACAAAAGAAGAAAATAAAATGCATATGGCGAAGGAGATAGAGCTTACGCGAGAAGCGCGTTGCATAGCTGGAGTGGACTCAACACTTTTTGCAGCTGCGCGCTCACAGCTGCATTCCGCGCGACCTGTCATAATTGCACTGGAAAGGAGGAGGACTGAAAACTCAAGAAAGAAGGGGTTACTTGAGCTTATGAACGGGGTCCTTGTTCCAGGGCTCCACTGGCTCTGCCTGCCCTGCAGACTTGCTGGATGAAAGCCCGTCAGTCCTCCAGGTTATCACTGGTCAGCAGCGCCTCGCACCGCTCAGACGACGTGTTTTGCGTCTTGAGGTTATTTGGTTTGTCTCGACGTCCCCGGGAAATTGCATGAAAAATCTCGACCGCAGAAAATATTTCTGGATTTCTGTGGCCTGTGTTAGCAGTCACAAGCCGCGAGAAGTCGTTTTCAAAATGCCCTGAGCCTGTTGATTTCCCTGAGATATGGGAAGGGACGTTTTGAGGGCCCCTAGCATGGCTGCGGTTAACAGCCAATCGAGGTCCCTTGCGCTGAAGCGCGCGCTGATGTGCACATAATAAAAACAAGGCCGGAGGTTGAAAGCTTTAAATCAGTAAAACAAAATAGAACGGAGCATAAGCACACACGTATTCCTCCTTTGAAGACATGGCGTCTTCTTGAATAAACGGCAAGGTGCACGAGCAGCGGACGATAGGAAACTATGTTATAAAATATATAGGACTGGAGGCACGTAACTGCTTTTTCATACTAGAAACAAAGCTTGTGACCCCATATTTTTACACTTACAGCACTGCTGAGAATCTGTGGAATTGCGGTAGTAACAGCAAAAGGAAACATAGCTCCGTGCCTGCTCTAACATTGTGTCGGAAAACCACCTTTAGTCCCTTGTTCATTTGCTTTTTCTTTTTATCAATCATTAATCTAGCCCCCCACGCACACCTGCAAAGAATTTTCACCTTAATATCGAAACGAAATTTCTTTAGTTAATCCAGAACCAAATGTCCTAGACGAAAACTTATTGCGAAGATGGTAAGGCTGCTGACGGAGCGTCTGGTCCTAGGTGCTTTGATCTATACTGCCGCTTTGATCTATAGAAACATAGTCTCATTTTAAAACGAATTCTATCTGACCAAGCTACCAGTTTCGCATTTCACGCTTTTATTTCCGAATACGCATATAATTTTCATGTTCCTACTGCTTACCAATGAACGCAAGGAACAAAAATGGTCCTTACACCAAAATTCTGCAATCCGAAAGGCACATCTATCTGCGTGGGCAAAAAACTCTTATGCATAGAAAACATCACGTGAGAATTTTTTGTGTTCTTTCTTACTTTTATTGCTCTATTCTGTCCTGGCTATAATGCACTGAAATGTATTAATTATATATCTTAAGGCCTTGTAGTCCTTGTGTCTTTCAGCTTATAGATGTACAAATTCCTACAAGTAGCAGGCTTTTGTTTATTTCGCTGGAAATGACTGCTGTTGCACGAAAAGCAAAGAGGAACTACAAGCGTGTTGTTGTATTCTTCGTTTCATGAGAAATTTCGGAGTCTTGTCCCCAGACCAAATAGCGTAACTGGTTGGTTCCTGGTGTTCATATCGGAAACACGAATGACCCGCTACCCCGTCAGTTACGCTCCAATATTTTCTAATACTTTGCTTGCTCTGAAAAAAGTGTGTTGTTTTTCTTTCTCTTTAACGCTCTTGGTTATAGCGTACTGCGTTATGGCATAACGATTTATGGTCACTGTGCAGCTCGTTGGAAGTACAGGATCAACTCTCTCCTATGATCTTCGTTAAAAAGTATTGGCTATGATTTAAGCCTTCACTGCAATTCTGATGTTTTTAAGGTATTTTCGCTACCTGATATTGATCGCCTTTAGATGCAAACGATTGTCCTGAAACATTTTTGGTTTAGTGACTATAAGATTGCGTATGTTCCCACACGGTCTCTTCGGCCGAAGGAACCTTTTTGTACTCCCCGATGGTCTACAAGATATGGAAAGCGAGTAAGAGGTTATTACGTTCCCCTTTACCAAATATAAAATAAAAAAGATGCTGTGATACACTAATTAGTGGGTTTACGATGTTGTACGCATATGCTTTACCACCTGACAAGTAAATCCTGCGATTTCATTGGTTACTGCTGTATTTTTTGCACTGATCTGAGGTATTGTCATGCCATTTTGGTTTTCCTTCCTCAATTTATTCTGATGAGGTTTTTTGTTTTGTAACATGTGTTTTCTGTCTATTTTTATTTTGCCACTGTACTGATTTGATGTTCCGTAATTTTTAAAGTGCGTTTATGCCTGTGTGTATGTCTGCGCGGTTCCGCTGCCTGTCGGGCTCTGCCACTCAAGCCCTGTGAGGCTTTGGCAGGCCGAATTTTTGTACATTTTTTAAAATATCTGGCGCAATAATAATAATAATTATTATTATATTATTATTATTATTATTATTATTATTATTATTATTATTATTATTATTATTATTATTATTATTATTATTATTATTATTATTATTATTAATTATTATTATTAATATTATTATTATTATTATTATTATTATTATTATTATTATTATTATTATTATTATTATTATTATTATTATTATTATTATTATTATTATTATTATTATTATTATTATTATTATTATTATTATTATTTCGCCATGTCATGCACAAAGAATTCGATATTTTTTTTGTATATCTTGTGCGAATGCGCCACATGCACGGAGTTTGATCTGTCTATACTTTAGCTGGGTTTTATGAAAGTATTAGCACGGTAAGCAGCGCCATGATTTTTTTCGCGTCATCATGTTTCAGGCTGTTATAGTTTTAACGACTCTTCAGCAGCCGCGTGATCAAATTACTCACAAATATACAGCACAAAAACAGAAGTTAAAAGATTTGGCGCGCTTAAACGCCGACTTCCGTCTGAGAGTCGTCTTTAAACTAAATAGAACCTAATAAGTTTGAGAACTCCGCTAGGCGTATGACGCGTAGTTAGGAGATGACTGAAATGAAGTTCTAAATTACACACAGAATACTTTGATTAGCGCTTCTTCCCACTTGTGGTTTTAAAACATAAATAACAAAAACACTCTTTCTGAGTTTGAAGGGAGACTACAGTCATCGAAACCAAGAAACGCATAAGGGAATGTGTTTTTTTAAATATTTTTAAAGTGATATGTTAAAGTGACTTATTGGGCATTTAAAGGATGGTAGGCGCCTAGTGTTTTACGATCAGCGTCTGACCTATATTCTGTTTTTCTCACTTTCAGCGTCGTCGCTGAAGCTGGAGTCAGAGCGTTAAAATCAAGCCTGAAGTCATCAACGAAGCGCATGATGACCGCCAGGACGCCAGACGACTAAGGCGATGCCGAATACCAGCACGACGATTCCCATCTTTAGCACCGTAGCAGATGGCCTGGACAACGCAACCTCCAACCTCTCCCTGCAGCCATCCGGGCGACTCGGCGAGTCTGACTCCCTTTTTGGGCCGCAGTACCACAGCCAAGTGCGTATTGTCATCATCCTCATCATGATCGCCTTCTCAGTCACGGGAAACAGCGCCGTCTGCTGGCGACTACTGCGCAACCACCGCCGGCGCCGCTACCAGAAAGCACACGTCCTGTTCCTCAACCTCGCCGTGGCCGACCTTCTGGTGACCACCGTGACGATGACCTCCCAGACGGTCTGGGAGGTCATGGGCCGCGCCTGGATCGCCGGTGACGTGTTCTGCCGCATCTTCAAGGTGCTGCAGACCTTCGCGCTCGCCTCGTCCACCTACATGATTGTGGGCATCGCGCTGGACCGGCACTTCGCCATCGTGTACCCGCTGGCCAGCTGTCCCACGCCCTCTCGCCTGGCCACTGCCGCTTGGCTGGCCTCTCTGCTGCCCTCGCTGCCCAACCTGTACGTCTTCCGGCTCGTGGAGGCCGGCAGTGGAATAAGCTACTGCGCGTCCACGTTCTACGCCAACAAGACGACCTCGCCTCTCCACCGCCAGCTGTACATGACCTCCGTGTTCCTGGCCGTCTTCGTGATCCCGCTGATCTTACTGGTCGCCCTCTACGGCCGCATCCTGGCCGAGATCTGGCACCAGAGCTCGGCGCTCAAGAACCGGCAGCAGACGGCCTCCGCGCTGCCCAAGGCTAAGGTGCGGTCGTCGGTCCTCTCCCCATCCCTTATTTCAGCAGAGGAGACATGCATAGTTTTGCTCATAAGTAACAAATTGTAACGCAATTACGTTAATGGTCTCGTGCCATAGAAAGCCGGCGTTGTCGCCACTCGCTGTGAGTGAAAAATCCACCAAAAATCTCCAGAGTAGTAACCTAGGTGACAGGTGGGCCACGTGATCTTGTGGCGTCCTCACATCCTGCCCACCGGTTGTGAGCAAACTGATCACAGTGGCAAGTGGCGCACCTCTTGACCGCTACACCACTGCGCCAGGAGTGGTATGAGGACTCCTAGGGAACTATGAATATAAAGTAGAGAGTGATCAAGTTCGAATTCATGGACATTAACCAATTAAGGCTATCGCGTCATAAACTTAAAGGTGGAGTTAAGTGTCCCCTCTGCAGTTTTGTTTTGCCGCTATCGGCTATTAATGCCTAAGAAATCGTGGTGTCGCACATCACGAAGGTCACATGAGGGACCGTAGTGCACTGATTAGCCATGGTAAAAACAGTGCAGAGATGCTGAGAAAGGGATTGTGAATTTACCTATAGTAATCCTAGTAAGTTGCTGCGAGAGAAATAATTCAGACCACAAATCAATCACCGGACACAAAAGTCCATTGAAAAATCGGGTGGCGTTCTACTACATGATTATATTTGTGCGAAGGTCTTAATAAGTGGGCAATTACTTTTTTTTTAGCATCCGTCTAAGCGCAGCCATACAGGTACAAAGAAAAGCTGTACAGCTTTCACATAAGCTTCAGGACGAATTTTTCTAAAACTGTGAAGCTTCTGTGAAAGCTGTCTTGGTTTGCTTTGCAGGCGAATGGATGCTCTTGGGTGGTTGCAAGAAGTAATTGCTCCCTTATTACAAATTTCCCATACTGTAGGGGCTTCCCATGAAAGCACATTGCTTAAAACTCATAGGAGGGTGCTACCACAAGGCGGCAGCTCAATTTAAATTCACAGGCTTAATTCAAAGCGTTGTTCCAATCTGCTGTGTCACAGTTCTTACAGGTAACTAGGGAGGTAATGAGCAAGGTATGTCCAGCTCTAGACCACTTTGTTAAATTTTTCCCAGGTGAATTTCGTCAATGCTCCGCGGGGCTATTATTCACGGTTAAAATGTTTCCGCGTATTATTAAAAGAACGCTGTCAAAATACCGCCAAAACAACACTGAGATATTCGAAATGAATATTGCTAATCCGTAACCTAAGATTTGTGCTTGAAAACGCATTTCTGGCAGAAGGTGCGTTGCCATCAAAAAGTGCAGGAAATACATTGGCACACAGATAGAAATGAGACTTTTCCAGTACGCTGTTCCTCAACTTTTCGTGGCATTCGGGCCTCGGAGAAGAATAGTCCGTCTAAGTGGACTGCTGTCTGACAAGTAGAAAGCTATTTCATAGTAACCTTCTGCATGACATATTGCAGCGCCACGGTGGCTCAGTGGTTATGGTGCTCGGCTGCTAATCGGAAAGCCGCGGTTTCGATTCCGGCCTCGGCGGTTGCATTTCGATGGAAACTAAATGCTAGAGGCCCGCGTACTGTGCGATGTCAGTGGAAGTTGAAGAACCCCAGGTGGCTTAAGTTATCCAGAGCCTTCCACTGCGTCGTCCTACATGGCCTGAGTTGTTTTTGGACGTTGAACCCCCCAAAACCAAACCAGACATCCTGGATAAGAAAATATGAAAGAGAATTTTTTTTTCCTTTTCCTGGAGCCTACACATCGGACCGTGTGCGCAGTACCGAGTTGTTGCTGTGTTGGAGTACTAATAAGTTAGCACGGCTGAAGGAGCCCTCCGGCCAGTGGCAATACTTGCTGCATATAATTCTAAAGTACTAATTATTTTAATGCCTTATTTTCTTCTCATGTTCCCAGGTGAAGACCGTCAAGCTGACAGCGGCCATATTCGCTGCCTTCCTGGTCACCAACGTCCCCTACATGATCCAGGAGCTGGCCCTGGCCTTCGCCGGCGCCAGTGTCTTTCTAGACCGAAACGTGGTCGCTCTTTTCGGCGTCATCTCGGCCTCCAACAGCGCCATCAACCCGTTCATATTCCTGTTCTTCCAGAAGAGGAGCAGCGCTTCCAGGAGGAGGCGCTTCGTGATGCCCTTCCGCAAGGACGCCGTCGCGGAAGGCGCACTTCAGCGCGGCTGCTCCAGCTGTGCGAATGGCAGTGGCGTCGAGCTCTACACGAGCTCCACGAAGAGCCAATCGACTGTGTTAACCGCATCGACTCGGGAGACGAACCTCATGTCGTCTTCCGAGTAGAGCGCATCGATCCAAGCCCCGAGTGGTCATTGCGTGGCGCCCTGTGCTCTGTGTCCTCTCTTTTCCAACTGACCTTTGGTGAGCGTCGGACGAAGACAACTACACGCCCTGAGATGTTTCGTGACTGATTTGTGCATTTAGTGCTTCGCCCGTGCGTTCTGTGAAGTTCAAAAGCACACGTGCGCACCATTGCTCCTTACGACATTGTTAGTGCACAGTTCGTGAAGGGGTTGTTAATGGGCCTCGGCCCAAGCTATTAAATGAAAAACGCCGAAGGTCACAGCGAATTAAATTTGTAAAGCTCGCCGCGGCTCATTCTTAGTACCTGGATTCTGCCGTATGGGCCGCTTGTGGGAACAGCTTATTAAAACCCTTACCCCAATTCCAAGAAAAAACTATTCGATGAAAACAATAGCAAGAAATTTTCAACAGTGCGAAATCGTCAAAGGCTGCGAACAAATACCCTGGTGTGTGTGACTGCGCGAATTTTCAATAACTTTAGGGCTCGCTTTTGAAAAGTAAATTATAAAGCCTCTCCTCGTCATATCATGCTGAATAATTTTCGTTGGCCCCTTGATACGACATTTTGGCGTTTAGTTTACAGCCCAGTGTATACTATTACTGCAGGAAATAACTGCGCATGCGCGCAGTATACTCGTTCTGTTGGCGCTGCGAAGCATCCAGGAGGCATTTCGTGTGCGCCTATTACATCTACAGGAAATAAAAGTATGATATGGTATGACTTGATTTATTTTGGTTCCAGTCATTTACATCAAGCATCCGAACGAGATCTTAAGGCGTACTCTTTGCCGGCAAGTACGCAATGCTCTCGGTATCTGGTACAGACTGTCCGCTACAAGCCGCTGCTGAGCAGGACACCATGTGGTTCGGTTGGAAAGAAGCGGGCGAGCTTACTTTAACAAAATCTCATTCAAGTTCGAAGCATGCGGTTCTTTTTTTATTGCGGGTATTACGATTTTTGTATTAGTAATTTTGCTCAGCGTGCATTAAAATTTCACGACTAATTTGCGCACTAGGCTTCTGCAGCGTGTTGAAAGAGATCAGAATTCATCACTACATCTAAAGTATCACATATATATTTGTCTAATATAGCGCTCGTTGGAGCGCAAAAATATAAATATACTCTCTTTTTATTCGACAAGTGTGCCACGAGACATACGTTTAGAAAGAGGGGTATGAGGTATAGAAGAAAGTTAGAAGAGAAAATGGAGGCCAATTTTGCTCCGAAAATCACAATGTTTATCAATATACCAATTGTCCATTTTCCATTTTTTTTGTGACATTTGCTGGTCCACTACAGTCCGCCTCACTGCGGAAGCGCCTGCCCACAAAAGCTGTCGCTAGGCATGTCGACAAGCGACTCAAATTACATACTTCCAGTAAAACTTTACGCTGACGGCACTTGCCAGCCGTTGGCACTTGTCAGCTGGTTGTTACGCCACCGATGACGGACAGCTAAGGTCAGAGCCGCCCATGCCGCCCAGCGCTGCTTACCAAGCCGTATCGCGCAACGTCGCGTGTGTGTGGTAGCCCGATGAAGAACGATAAGTCCTGAGAGGTCATCGGGGTGACAAGGCGTTTAGTGATCCACCTGACGTCGAACAGCCCACAGATTAAGGAGGTGTACGTACGTGAGGATTTGGCGCATCTTAACTTACTGGAGTAGAGATGGCGTGAGTTGCTAGAACTACCAAAATAGTAAAGAGTGCGGAAGTGGAGTTGCATTTAGATAAGGGATTCTCTGCACGCATGGAATTCCATGACGCTAAGCGTACGCTGCGACGGAGCTCCGGCAGACGCGATGGTGTTAATGAGATTGACATAGGGCTAAGGTCACTGCCCCATGTGTCAAGTTCAACCACCCGCGATGGGTTACTGGGGCAAAGCCACCGGTTCAAATGGGGTAATACGGCCCACCATGTGGGTGCTTGGAGGTATGTGGGTGGTTAAGAAGATGAAAAGAATGGTCAGGAAAGTGCCATGAAGACACCCCTGCAAGAATCCAACGGGTTACCCTAAGCAGTGTGTGCGCCTTTAATATCACCACCTACTAGTATGAGGGTACCAGGGTTGGTGGAGCGAAGATGACGAATCGATCCTAGGTTAGGAGATGCGGAGCCAGGACGGCCGTAGAAAAAAAATAGAATAAGGGGGAATGTGTGCAGGTTTAATAAGTAGGGCAGCGGCCTCTTGACGAGTGTTGCATCACCATGAAAGATCGAGCGGCGTATGAGGAACAGAGCACAGAATATAAATTATTCACCTAGTTGGAGGGAGGCAGCGATGCATCGGTGATCAGGGTTGGATGGGGAATGATATCAGAAAAAACTAAAAAGGCGAGGAGGGGAATTTCGCTCTTGTGATAGGAAGACCCATGTCTTGAGTTTGCCGTCGCATAGCCTGATGTTCAGTTCAGAAGCATTATTAGCAAATCATCGGCAGTTCCACAGCACCACTACAGAGGCAGTGCTGTCCACTGCGAGGCCATAGAGCTTCCACAATGAGGGTAGTTACTTGCTTCATGTGCCCAATTATTTTGTATACTGTCTGGGTATTCACGGTTATTGGGAAGGCGGTAGTGGTGACTGGCTCAGCGCTTATCGGGAGTGGTTCCTGCAAAGAAAGTCATCACGCTGTAATTCTTCTGGATGAATGAACGTGACGCTGTTCTCGTCATGGAGTAAGTTCTTCTAGTTAGCGACAAGCTTCTGCGAGGACATTGTCTACAGCATTGTGTTCATGTGTTAAATCTCAATGTATTAGACTGCGCACATGTTTGAGTGTGGCTTTGCATGCACGCAAATGCGCCACGGAGCCTATGGGCACTGCACAGGCGACTATATATGATGAGGAGGGGGTCAAGTAGAATAAGGTATATATATATATATATATATATATATATATATATATATATATATATATTATATATATATATATATATATATATATATATATATATATATATATATATATATATATATATATATATATATATATATATATATATATATATATATATATATATATATATATATATATATTCACAGTGAAAAGGTCACAACTGCAAGATTATCTTCGTATATTCACCAATGGTTTCAGATGGTGGACCGTCCTTCACCAGGGTTTTAAGTCGAATGAATACACAGATGGGCGCATTTACGGTCCTAAATGCAGAGGGAGAGGAGGCACTTTCTCTCTCTCTCTCTCTCTCTCTCTCTCTTTGTGTCGGTGTCCATTAAGGGGAAAGGAGAAGGGTTGTGAAACAAGTTAAAAAAAGCAAGTTAAGAGACAGAGGTGACAGACATCTAGCAGAGTCTGAGAGGGTTGGATTTTCGCAAGAAAATTACCTATAAAACAGCAGAAAAAAAAAACATGCCGCCGGTGAGATCATATATATATATATATATATATATATATATATATATATATATATATATATATATATATATATATATATATATATATATATATATATATATATATATATATATATATATAGCAGACAAGGTAAAGGAGATGAGGGACTCGTTTTTGACAAACTTGTGAAGGGAGCCAACAGTCACCGAAACCAAGGTGCATAGCGGAATGTTGGACAACCGTCGCCGTAGCTCAGTTGGTAAGAGCACCGGACGCGATATTCGGAGGTCGTGGGTTCGGATCCCACCGGCGGCATGGTTGTTTTTCTGCTATATATATATATATATATATATATATATATATATATATATAGCTCTACCCTTCTACTAATTTCACTGGAGCGTTCTAAGGTACGAGCCAGTGGGTAATGATATGCTCATGTTGTTTCCTGACCTTCACGACCTTAGTAACCTAATAAATTTCAGACTGAAAGGAAGGGGATATCGGCTGCACAAGAATGCCAGCAACTTAAGAAATGAAGCATTTACAAACTGCCTAAATTTTATCGCGGACGGGTTTTAGACATCCCATATCTTACACCACCAGGCTTTGCTTGCGCCTTGTAACAAAGTAATAAATTTATCCCCCCCCCCCCCCCGCCCAGAAGGAAAAAGAAAACGCATTTAAATGAGCAATATATTAGTACTCTCCGGTTTCCAGTTTTCTCCATTTTCCCCTTTCAATCCAAGGACATTTCGGCTTTTTACTGGGTCCTTATAGATCGACATTAAGCGAAAATTTTGAATTACCTGTTATACTCCATGACGCGACAACAAAGGAGAATGTGGACGTGCAGAAAAATGATGAGTGCGTTCTCCCATGACAAAAAAAGTCCCGTCCCGTGCGTCATTGTGCACGACAAAGGTTTTGGCAGAAGAATGAACGACAGCGCTTGGACCATCAAGCTAGCTTGCACACTATATACCGATTTTGTGGAACTTATTTATGTTTGCCCGCTTTGCCATCATAAGAAATGGGCTCTGTGAGGCCCCAATGTCATTAAAGTGACGCGGTCGAATAAAATGAGACACGTGCTGAAATAAATGGCTTCAGTGACCTTAAACGTTCCTTAGAGCACATTGTTATGTGAACACGAACAGGAAATGACCGGAGAGAGTATGGTAAGTATATTCACTTTAAATATCATGGTATTTTTAAACTTGCGATGCGCTTAATTAAGGACATTAGTGAGTCGAGATTAGTGGTTGCAAAAGCAAAACTACAGTACAGGATAGCACGTGCGCGTGGTTTTGCAAGATTCAGCTTATCCTGAAGCTTAGAAAAGATCCTTGCAGAGGTGCCTTCAAGTGTGGTATGCTGTCTACATACGTGCGTTTTACACTCCAGCGAACAACTGACGTCGTGTGTAATCTCTACTTTTTGTATTCTCGACAGGGTGCTCAAAATACGTTTTAAAGGTTTCTTAAAGTTGGGAGCGGAGATGTACTATAAATCCACCTCTGCACATAAGTT
>NC_135499.1:207987636-208104807 GCF_052857255.1 Amblyomma americanum
GTTGTGGTTAAGAAATTGAAATCAGCTTCTGACTTACTAATTTCTTCATTTTTCTGCGAAAATGTTCACACGTCCCACACTAATCGGTTTCCCTTGGAAGCTGCTCTTGGGTGGCGTGGGAGGGATTGTGGTGTTATTAGCGGAATGCATTTCTTCTCCTTAAAAAAAAATTTGTACCAATTCCCACAACACATATTTGCCCCCTCCTCCTTATCTCTGCCCTCATTTCTAAAAGAAACAGTCAGGACAGCTCCATCCAATTATTGTTCCGAGTAAAAATTCGTTCTCTGGCTGTTATTCTTGAAAATTTGACAAAACGAGACTTTCTTTAGGCACACCAATAGATATCTTGTATAGAACTTTTTGTACTGCTGTCACTGCTGCCTGCCGCCGGCTTCCAGGCCTCATTAAGCTGTTCTTACAGCTTTCTGCCTGAAAGACCGTCAACATATTGAAATGTTGACAATAAAAATGAATTGAAATAGAATTTCTGACTATGCTGATGTCAGTCCAGTGGCAAAAGGCGCATTTATCACCGAGAAAATTGCATTCGAAAATCGTCTATTGAAACTTGTGACGTCATTATTGAAAGGGACGTTCTGCCATCGTCATGATGTAGACACAAAAATTGCTGCCAGCGGTAGCAGAGTCCAAAAGGACGTGACAACGGCATGGTGGCCAGAAGAAGAAGAACCGGGGGTCTATTGGAACGTGTTGCTTATATAGCCCACAGGTGATAACACGCCGGTCCCACCGCGCATATCAGCGACACAGACGCACTGTCATACACGGGTCTGATTCATCTTTTCGCGGGAAGAAAGAAAAACAGATGCACTAACATGTATTAGTTAAGAGATCTGATTGAACGCCTCGTCATAATGAAGGCGTTGCGGTGGCCTAGGGGGTGGCATCCAGCTTCGAGCTTCCCGCTGTGCTGGACATGCATTGTTGTGCCCCGGCAGTCTCTGTGGCGATCCCGAGGCCTGTGATGTTGAAGCAGCCAAAAAAAAAAATGCGAGGCAGGATACCGGGGATTGTGGATTGGCCTACTTGATTCAGTGGTGTCCTCACCATGATGATCGCTGCTCGTCTCACCATACTGCTCTCGCCTCTGTACGAGATGTCGACGGTTTCGCCACAGAACTCGCCCGTCTGCAGTCAGCAGCTGGCAGGACCTTGGAGTAGGGGTGTTTACAGCCCTCGCCTTCCTGGACCACGTTGCAATTCCTGGCAGCCTCAACATGTTTCCTCGAGAGAGCCTCGCCAAAAATTTGCCCTGCGTTTACTGGCGATGCTCATCAACGCTGGTGCACGGCACTTTGTCGAAGTCATGAAGGTTGTCTCGGAGGCGCCTCCATTGCAAAAGTTCACCTGGGGATCTCCCGTCCTCGAGTGCTGTTGAACGATACGCCAGAATTTTTTTCCAGAAGTCATCCCCGCAATCCTGGGTTTTCTTCAAGATGCTTTTAACGACCTGCACACCTTTCTCCGCTAGACCATTCGACAGCGGATACTCGGTAATAGAAGTGACATGTGCAAAGTCTTAGTTTTTATGCAAACAAGGCGAACTCGCATCTCGAAAACTATGGGCCTTGTCCGTGCAAGCTTCTAGCGGCACGCCGTGTCTTGCGAAAACGGCGCTAAGTGCAGCAATTGTGGTCCTTGCGCTAGTGTCCTGAAGTTGCGGGGCTTCTGGGAAGTTGGAAAATTCATCGTAAGCGAGAAGGTACGAGTCTCCAGCAGAGAAAAAGATGTCCACTCCCACCCTGTACCATGCGCATCGCTTCTTGGGTGTGCGCATAAGCGAATTCCTAGCAGGTTGGACAGCATACTGCTAATGACACCATCTCACTGTTACGGTCAGGCCAAAAAACAAGGCGGCGTACCCTCTTACATTTCTGCATGCCGAGGTATCCCGCATGAATTCTGGCCAAAGTTTGCGTTCGCATGCTGTGCGGTACGTTTATTTTGCAGCCTTTAAAAAAGTATTTCGTTAACAGAAAGGCCTTGTGCAAAAGGCTTTAGTTCACCTTCAACCGGCGGGCCACTTGAAATACTTCCCACCACGGTTTGCAGATAGTCGTAGCATGCATATTCGTTCTGCACTTCGCGCTCCTTTGCTGCTCTCACCATATAACTTTTGGTTTAGTGCGTAAAACTGAAAATAATAATAATAATTGGTTTTGGGGGAAAGGAAATGGCGCAGTATCTCTCATATATCCTTGGACTCCTGAACTGCGCCGTAAGGGAAGGAATGGCGAAAAAAAAAAATCGTTGCAGTCGAGGCGGCATGTCATCGATTGCTTTTCTGCAACTGATAAGAGTGGCTTGTGATCACTTTCCTATCAGCAGCTCTGGCCCGTAGAAAAACTGATAAAATTTTTCTCTCCCGAAGAGTATTCCAAGGGCCTCCTTTTCAATTTGAGCGTATATCTGCTCCGCTTTTGTTAGAACCCGCGATGCGTATGTCACAGGTCGCCATTCATGAGTATGACGTTGCAGAAGAGCCGCTCCTACACCATTCTGCGGATCGTCGCATGTAATTTGTGCCCCCCCCCCCCCCCCCCCCCCCCCCCGAGCGTCAAAGACGGCAAGCAGGGGAGCAGAATTGAAAACTTGTGTGGCGCTCTTGAATGTCTAGCATGGTTTTCAGTAGACTGGAAAGCAGATCGACACTTGATACGGTCCCTTAACGGCGCCGTTCTTTCAGTCAGCCGCGGCACAAACTTCCCAAAGTAGTACAGAACACCCAGCATGCGTTGAACATGAGCCTTATTTGTTGGTTCTGACATTTCAGTCATGGCTGCAAGGCGTGCCATTTTTGGCTATTATACCACCGAGGAGCTTTTTTTTTTTTATTCGGTAACGTTGAACTGGCACTTCTGTGCGTTGAAAGACAAGCCAACTTTCCCGGCAGCTTTCAGGACAGCGAGTAGGCGCTCATCGTTCTCTTGTTGCGTTTAACCCCCGCATAAATGTCATCTAGTACACCTGATACCCCATCTAGAACTTGAGGCATTGTTTATTGAAACACTAGCGGTGCAGACGGTATCCCAAACGGTAAATGCAAAAACCGGTGTCTTCAAAAAGGTAAGAAAAAAGTACATATCTGACGTTTCATCTAAAGTTATCTGGTGGCACCCCAAGTTGGCATCTAAGCAGCTGAAGTACGTAGCAACCGCCAACTTAGCTTCCAATTCTTCAGGCCTCGAGAGGAAAAAACACTGCCTTTCAATGTGCTGCTTGATCGCCCTGGGATACTAACAAACTCGCGGCCTGCAGTCTTTTCTCGACCACTATGAGTGGACTTACCCGGTCATTAGGCTCATTTTCTTTCAAGATGATTTCAGCCCGTACAATTCTTTCGCGTTCCTTTTTGAGAGGCACCTCTAGTGCCAAGGGAACACGGCGAGCTGGCTGCAGGACCGGTACTGCTCCGTTCCAAGATAGAGCTGCTTCAAGCGACAAAGTCCCCCGAAGACGTGCCTTAAATCATTCAGACGCCAGATGTGGAAGACGTGTTTACAACGTTCAGGGTACGCTCAATTAGTCCCAAGGTTTCACTGACTTGTAGTCCCAGTATGGGTTGGCGACCCCTTTTCGCAATGAGAATTTTCACCGCAGTCTGGGCATTTCCAAAGCGAACAATTTCCTACACGGTACCAGAGCACGTAATGACGCCGCCGTTATGCGCCTGCAGCACTGTGCTTGTATGGTGTAATTCTACAGATGATAACGTTCGGTACACTGAAAATGGCAAACGGCTCGCTTGCGATCCCGTGTCTATCATGAATGCAATTTCCTGACCAGTGACTTTAGCCTTTATAGTCCACTTATTCGTGCTTCCAATTTTAGTGCCGACAACTAGGGCGTCAAAGTTGTTCTCCTGAGGCTTGCCGACTTCACTCACTTCTTTTGACTTCCTAAAGCATATAGCAAAGATGTTAAAACCTTGTCACAAGTAGCATTTTTTACCAAATGCTGGGCACTCCTTTGGTTTGTGCTTACAATTCCGTTTATTTGCACCGAAACTGTTCCCCGCCGTACTTGGGCTTTTTTTTTTTTTCCGCGAGTTTGATTCTTTAAATAGAGAGTTTTAGTTTCACGTACGTAGAGGCTTCACGTACGTAGAGCTCTTACGGGTGACCAGTGCGCATGCGCAGAACGCAAAGGGTGTGCGCGAGTCTCACATACGTACGTGAGATTCGGATTTTTACGTTGCGGTCTTTGCGTTGCTTGCGTACGTAGCGTTGACAAACATGGCGGCGCCCTGCCCACCGCTTCACAGCGATAACAGCTTCGTCGCTAATCCCTCGAGGCGATATCGTGTTCTAAACTGTTGTATTCGCCTTCGATTTGCCCATTCTTACCCTCGCATAAGGTTTCAAGCGACAAGTAGCTTTTGTTTTTCAGGCAGAAGGGGGATTTTTCAGCTGTTAAGCCTGACGAAGTAGCGTTGGTCATCGTCATAGCAACGGTCTCGCTATGAATGGCTTGGGTTAAAGACTTGTCTTGGATGATTTAGACTACAACCAGTGTCTGTGTTTCTTATTAGATGGCGCTAGGAGTAACGCGCGGCCTGCGTCGCGTACGTGTAATAAGGGTTTCAAACGACTTGCGTGCAGGCTACGTAGACTTCTCACGTTTGCGTACGTGAACCCTCTACGTACGTGAAACTAAAACTCTCTAATAACAGCAACACAGCCGTCACCATTACGCCATACCTCCTTCTGTTGTACAACTGCCTCAGCTATTTTGCACATTTCTTCAGCTTTTAGTAACGTCAGCCTTTCTCACGAAGCATATTTGCCCGTAGTCTAGGGTTGTTGGTAGCAGAGACAATCTGGTATCTTACCATGGGGTCGTGCAATGTGCCAAAGTTACATTGTGAGGCATGCTTCTTTAGGTCACGCATAAATTTTGCAAATGGCTCTCTTTCCTCTTGGTTCCTCGTGTGAAGCAGGCATCGTTCATGGACTTCGTTGCTCACATCTGTGCAGTAGGCGTCGAACTTCCCTATCAAGCTGTTGTAATCCTCCTTGCCCTCGCCTGGTTTCAACTTGAAATTGTTGAACACATCGAGTGCTTCGTCACCGTCGATGCTCAGCAAGAGCGCAGCTTTTGAAGCTTCGCTTCTCGGTTGGTCCTTCACTGCCGACGCTTGCACAAAGAGCTCAAATCTTTCCTTAAAATATTTTGATGATGACGAGACGTTGCCTGCCAGTCGCAGTGGATCCGGTGTGAACACACGTTCCGTGCTTCGTACGCCGTTGGCGAAGTTAGACGTCGTAGCCACTTCTGACACCATGTAGCCGGGCCGGAAGAACGTGACAACGGCATGGCGGCCCGAACAAGAAGATGCGGGGGTTTATTGGAACATGTTTCTTGTATAGTGCCCACAAGTGGGAACAGGCTAGCCGCACGGCGCATGTCAGCAACACAGACGCACCGTCATGCACGGGCCTGACACACTAACACACACATTTTACACGCGAAATCGGCCGCTGATAGCGATGCCTGTTTATTTTTTTTATCGGTCTATCTTTCTAGCTTATAAGCACCGTTTTCGTTTGCAATGTTCTCTATGCGATCGGAATGCGGTGTCCTATCGATACACGCCACCTTTTGTTCATCCTAAGTGTCCCTTTAAACCCGAACGTGCAGCAGCGTGCCTTTCTAGGTGTTCATTATCTGCTTCTAACTATCAGTTCCATGTCCATACGCTCGCACCGCTTTTTCGGTTGGCTTCCTTTCTCCACACTCTATTGTTGCCGTTCCTGGTCGGATGGGCGGACTGAAGGGGAGCGCGCTCGGTAGAGTCACGCGTGCCATGCACGCCGCCGCCTCCTCTAGACACACTATGGAACTACTAAAATAGTTCACTTCTCTGCTCATAGCTGGCGCCACGTTCCTACGTTTCCGCGCGGATGCTAGCTGTGGTGCTGCGTTAAGGCGTAGAATTAATGTACACCATCCAGTGAATAATTTTATTTGGCAATGATTTTTTTTCCGTACGAAGGCAACAATGTGATCAGAGGTAGGATATACTAGAGAGCTCAGTGGCGTATTGCAGTTGTTACAGGGCACTGCAAAAAACTGTTAACAATGCTATGTGATTGTGTATATAATGATGTATAAAATCTCAAAATTCTTGTTGCCTTTTTAGTTTGTTTCCTCTGTTCTGTGGTCATTGCGCTAGTGGAAACGCATGGGAAAATATTCATTCAGCGGCGTGCAGGCTGAGCTTTTGGTGTCCCCGGAAAGTGGCTACAAAGCGCGTAGCTGCATTACTGTTGAGAAATATCTGACCACACTTAGAATAGCTCTTGAATAGTTTTAGCAGAGTCTCAGCGTGTTACCCCACACCCACCCCGTGAAATTTTGCAGCTTCAAAAAGAACGCACCTTCCTGGAACAGCCTGCGTCACCCAGCGTCGGTAAATCTAATTACGTTTATGATAGTTACGCAATCTGCCGTCCAGAGGACAGCACCATCTAGCAACCCTCTTTCACTCCCTTTCCTTCTTAGTGTTACTGCTCTTTTCCTTTCCTCAAAAACCGGTTTTAATTTTCTTGAGACAAACCCCTGATGTCATGTGCTTCGAACGAGGCAAACAGGGAATGCAAGTTTTACACGCCTCAGCAACGTGAGCTGAACCCCCCCTGTACACCCTGCATAGATTGTGCGCTCTTCCCCTGTTCCCTCATCTTCTCCCTCACCTCTTATTCCCTCTTCATCTACGTGAGACGACAGCGCATGTCACAGGCGCGAGCTTACCGCGCAATGACGTAGAAAGAGAGAAAAAGTGATAGCTTTCCGTCCTTAAATCACACGCTCTCTCTCCACCATAGCGCGGTGAGCCCACGCCTCTGACTTGTGCCAGGACTTTATATAGAGTTCTTGTACAAACTACACCATCCGGTTTAGGCCGCCGCGGTGGCCTAGTGGTTATGGTGGTCGGTTGCTGACCCGAAAGACGCGGGTTCAATCCCGGCCGCGGCGGTCGAATTTCGATGGCGGCGAAATTCTAGGGGCCCGTGTACTGTGCGATGTCATATGCACGTTAAAGAACCCCAGGAGGTCGAAATTTCCGGCGCCCTTCACTACGACGTTCCTCATGGCTTCAGTCGCTTTCGGACGTTAAGCCCCCATAAACCATAAGCCGTACACAATCCAGCTTTCCAAAGCATCCATGTTCTGAGGGAAAGCCGCCATTTTTGCCTGGAGTAGTCATTGCTTGGCGCCGATTTTAGTGTCGACGCGTATTCGATTCGTTTTTTGTTGTGTGTGATCGAACTCGCTTTACTGCAATAAAAATACTCTGGTACTGAGTTGGTCAGTTAGTAGTTTTAAGCAGATGATCAGCCTCGAGACCTGTCTCAATGAGCTCTCGACGAGATTATTTCCTGCCTGGCCAGCTGCATGGATGGATGGATGGATGGATGGATGGATGGATGGATGGATGGATGGATGGATGGATGGATGGATGGATGGATGGATGGATGGATGGATGGATGGATGGATGGATGGATGGATGGATGGATGGATGGACGGATGGATGGATGGATGGATGGATGGATGGATGGATGGATGGATGGATGGATGGATGGATGGATGGATGGATGGATGGATGGATGGACGGACGGACGGGTGGACGGACGGACGGACGGACGGACGGACGGACTTTATAGTAGCGACTGCTTTTCAAACAAGGTGGTTCTGGGGCTGCCATGGTCGGTTTTTTTTTTTGCTTCTATTTATGTAACAAATCTACGAGTTACTACAAGGAACAAGGTACTAACTACAAATGCAGCCTTTTTAATGCATATTGTACCGAGTTCTGCGCTATAACAATTTTAAATCCTGAGCTTGCATCTTTAGGACATTCCCCTGCCTTTAAGACACGAATCATCCATCCGTTCCTTACAAATGCCTGCCGCGGATACATTCACATTACCTTTGTTATCTGCGAACCTTAGAGCCTCGGGGATAGCGATTGTGTATGCGTCCGCATCTAAAGGGATACTGCAACATCTTCCTGTCTGATAATGTGACAGTACGAGGCAATGGCAGGAATATAGTCCCTAGCGATACTTGTTAGACTGCTGTCTCGCCCCGCCGCAAGGTCGCCTACGTAATGCATGCTGCGGTGGCGCTGCACGCAGTTGGAGCATGGTCAGTGCAAGCAGCTTGACGGCCGGGCGCAGCTAAGCTGAATATGATTGCTTTTATTAGACATTTACTGTGCGATTTCGTAGGCATCCGCTTTTCTTGAGGAAACCGCCGCCCATGAAAACAGGTGTTCGGAACACTTGAAAAGGTGGGAATTTAACATTTGTTCCTTGCAAATATACAGGCTAAAAGTTCTAATGCTGACAACGGTATTTCAGCACTTCGTGCTTCCGCACGCTGTACGGAACAGCAAAGGTCATAAGCGTTCGAACCGTTCTTTTCATTTGATCTTCTTGGTGTGAGCGCTTTGCGCGTGTGATTATTGTGCAATATTTGTAGATATATTTATCGCCAGTATGTTTTAATTCTTATTATCCCTACTATTTTTTTTTCTTTTTCTCCCGCTCATATACCTGCCCATTCACTTTCATTTCCGCCGGCTGTAGATAAAAGGTCTGAGGCATATGCATAGCAGCTGGTTACCGCAGCCGGCATCTATCATTTTCCTTCCTTTTTATTATTGTATGTATTTACAACAGTCGCCACCATACCGCTACTACTTCGAAAACATACTAAAGTTGACAAACCAAAGTAAAGGGAACAATTAACGCTTGAGGGGAAGCTTCAGTATGCTGCCAACGTTTCGACAACAGGAAGCTACTTCGTCTGGGAACTACTTGCGACCTCGGTAGAGTCCGATGCCGATTGAAGCTTCCCACTCGATCCCGATCGAATAGCCGTCTTGCTACATGCCAGATGGCGCTACGTGTACATATACCTTTGATTTTCTGTATAAGTGATCAGAGTTGCGTGCTTGTTTTCCCTGCGAAGCTCGAGCTTCTATTGGCTAAACGTGATCACATGGTAGAAAAGCATCCAAACATTGCGCACAAGACAAATCCTTTGCCCGTACTGCTTGTCTCCCTGCGTCCGTGTCTGTTGAGCGCTATGTGGCAAGTAAATCATTTGCCTCGTTTAGCGCTAGACCGTTGCTGATGACAGTCCATTCGTGCACCTACCGTTCTCATGCTTTGCGGCATTTTATTTTGTCCAAGTGCACATGTTCACTGAAACCGTTGTTTTTTTTTTTATCAATAACGCGCAACTTTATCACAGGTTTTCGCCGATTGTTCAAATGAAACCTTTGTGACTTGTGGCGTTTACAAAAGATGGCGCCACCCATCCACCACATGGCGAGTTTTTGTTCGTAACTAAATGAGGTAGGCCTTGGTGCAACCGATGCATTACTAGCTAGCTGTATCATTCAATGCAACAGTAATCTGTCTAGAAGAAAGCAAGTTCAGCCGCCAGAATCAAGAGGGTTGAGCCTGCACTCGCTCTAACCACTGCACCAAGTCGCCTCCTACATGCAAGAGTTGCTGCTTTCCCTCAGAATTTGGATGCTGGGGTGAGGAATATGGTAGATCCACGAGCAACTCTAGGTACTACACAGAAACTCTAATGTTGCCGTAGAAGTGGCGTCAAGCAAATGGGTTTCCTGAGAAGGAAAAGTAAACGAAAATCTGTCGGCATGATTATAATGTACGATAATGCGTTATACAGATTCCAGTTGTTGCGGATAAATTCCGCGACTAAATTAAGAAGTTATCTTTTCATGCTGGAGCCTGTATGGGGCTCTGTGGCCCTGGCAGGAGTGAATTGACGAGGTGAAGGCAGGAGTCGTCGTAATGCATTCTGATGACCAACAAAAGGCGTCTATAACCAATAGAGATAAAAATGAAAGGCGTCGGAGGTGTCACGTGAGTGATGACATCGTGTGTCAGAGCAGCGCCTCCTCAAGGAGGCGTTAGTCAGAGAGCCGACTAGTAGCATCACACAGGTCGTAATCTGCGGATGGTCGCGTGATCTTGGTTAGGCCATCACTGACACCATCGACGTGCAAGCAGACCATCAACAGCTGCACTGTAAACACGTCTGACAGAAAATTCTGTGGTTGTGAAACAGCCACAGCATGTTGGTCACAAACGCACGCAGAGCAGCATAATACCGGTCGAGGCTCGTAAAGTTGAGTTTGCACTTGCACACTTGTTCACTTTTGCGAATGCAGGAGCACTTTGAAACACTTTGAGATTTTACAACATTTATTGACTATATTCCTGCACGCTTGAGTTTTAGTTTTCACCTGAATGTTTCCTGAGCACGACGGAAGCAGCAAGGCTCGATCGTGCCTCAGGAACCGGCTCAGGAACCGGGTAGCAGCGCCAGATCGTCATTGAATTCGATCCCGATCGGCTTGATCAGAATTGAACGTGCCCATGTGACAGCGGTTTAGTAAGAAAGGATAATTATTCATATTTTACTATCGCGGCCTTGCTTCAGGGTTCATTTGTTCCTAAAGCCACCCCCCACAATTTTTTTTATCTTATTATGACCACGACCTGTCATTCTGGCAGGATTCGGTGCGGCGAGATTAACAGCAATATGAACCTATTTTCTGCGTCATTCGAACGGCTTCAAAAAGCGATGCATTGAAGCCGTTTTCATTTTTCTATTAACCTTATTAATTTCTTATCCGGAATGGAGTTTTAATTTTTGAATATCTTATTTATTACTGTGCTACCTTACTCATTTAATATTACACTTTGCTTCTCTAAAGCTGTGCCCTCTTTCTCAAGGCGCAATGCTCACGGTAGATAGAGATTCAACAGTATAGGTCTATGAAAAGAAAGCAGGACAGTAAACGCATTATATGCATCATGTACTGTTATTGTCGCGGTTGGTTATCGCTTTCGGTGCTGTAGACTCCAAAAGTCTTCGCTGTTGGTCTTGCGACGAAGTTTGAGTTCATGGTATCGCGTCGCAACTAAGTATTGACTGGTGCTAGGCGTTTTCATCTCGGCCCTCTAGCGTAGTGCAGTACAAATGAAATCCGGGTTTTTAACATTCTTTCGGTTACAAACATTTCCTGCTTTTACAAGCGATCGGTGCACCAAGAGTTAGTGGAAATACTGCATTGAATAGATTTGGATTATTTTGTCACCGGGACGTCCCTTTGAACAGACACCTAAATACCACTACGACGACAGTTTACATGTTACAGTGCGGTATCTGCGGACTGAAGTCTAGTCCGAGACCTCGCGTTCATCACCTGACAAGTTCAACACCTTTGTTCGCACTTCTTATTAACAACTTCTGCTCCAGATTGTAAGCTGGAGCAGCAATACTTGCTTGCGGTCGCCCCGGTTGTGTAGGGCAGTTGACAAAGAGGCATACTACAACAAGTGGCTCCAATGTCCTAAGTAGTATACACGTCGACTGCAGAGCTCTGCGCAATCATCAGTTGAGTGGAGTTGAGTTGTTGCATGCTACATGTGGGATTAGCCTTGCTTAGTCTGCCGGCAATCGCTCCACCGTAGCGTCACTTATATGTTAATAACGACCTAAAGCCTCTCGGATCTTCCCCGCTCAGAATGCTGTGGTTTGAGGCTTATAGTATATAATTGAATGCACCATGGTACAAAGCGACAATCACGTCAAAATCCATGGCCTTTGGACTGACACTAGGACTAATTTTAGGACCACGCGAGGCTTGTGTGTGTTTGGTCATACAGAGAACGACCGTGCCTACAGGAAACGATACGGCATGCTGCACTTGGCGAGTGAAAGCAACTATCTCTTCATTTCTCCCTCCCGGATGGATGGATGGATGGATGGATGGATGGATGGAAGGTAGGAGCGCCCCCTTTGAAACAGGGTGATGGCAGTTGCCACCATGCTCAGTTTTTTATCCTTTATTTTTGTTTAACAGTGCTGTAAGTCGTCAATAAAATTCGCCATTTTCCTTAAAATACGCCTTCCTACACTTTTCAACTTATGTCGCCTCTCTGCTTTTGAGCCACCAATCTTCCAATCGCTTTTTGCTGATTTCCACCGCAGATTTGTTTACATGACTATTGTTATCTCTAAACCCTAGGGTCTCAGGAAGAGTGACTGTGCCTGCATCGACATCGGGATGGATACCATCACATTTTAGTATGAGGTGTTCTATTGTTTCTACAGATTTACCACACACAGCACATGTCATCTTCGTTAAATTTCTTTTCATAGCTGCGCGTTCTAAGACACTCTAACCTAGCTTGAAAGAGGAGGGCAGTGCCTCTTGAGTAATCATAAAATTCCTTTTCCAGTATCGATATAGTTCTACACTATATGCTTCTTTTCCATTGAATCTATCCAATTTTTACCTTCCGCGTTTTTAACTTGTCGTTTAATGCTCTTTCTTTCTCCTTTTTCGTGTCTGACAAACTTACTGGTTAGCTTTCTAGTTCTTTTCCGCCACTGTGAGTCAACACTCTTTCTGTATAGTTATTTAAATACCTTAGCTGCCCACCTGTTATCGTCCAGTTTCCTCAGGCGTTCTTCGCATAGTATTTTACTCTGAGCTTGCTCAGAGTAAAATACTATGCGAACGAACGCCCTGAGGAACACTCGGACGATCCACTGCCCGTGGGCACCTAATGCTAATCTTCCAACAGCTCTCTGATTTACTTCTAATCTCGACTGAACTTCTGCCCTTAAGCACAGAACCGCATTCCTGAGTCTAAGCCCCGGCACCATTATTCCTTTCCAAATACCTCTCAGTACTTCATACCTGTTGTACCCCCACAATGCGCTATGTTTCATTATTCCGGCATCTCTTCTCAATTTTGCTATGAGAGACTACTGCTCGTGCTTTTCCGTGTACATCTGCCCTTCGTTTACCCATACCCCGAGATATTTGTATTCGGCCACTCGGGCCCACGTAAGCTGTATAGCGCCCTCTCGTGGCACTGTATAAAATGAGCTCCATGTACCTTGGCCAAAGAATTAGCGCCTCGCACTGGACGCGTGTTCTCGATAGCCTGCCAAGAGGATTAGCGCATGTACAGTCCTGTTGGTGTTGAGAAAATAGCAGCGTCCGCGAGTAGCGTTGAGAAACAGGCGAAGACATTTGCCAGCAACATGAAGGAAAAGTTCGAAGGAATGAAACAAAGTCGAGTGAAGCGAAAAGAGTTCGTGGTTCACACAGCATTCTTTACGAGACTTAAGCAGATTGCAACGTTGGGTTGGGGAACATGTGCGCCGAATAACTAGTCACTGCTGAAAGCAAGACATGCTACGCAAGGCAGACAAAACGAGGTAATTAGCTCAGTCAGAAAACACCATGCTATATTAAAAAGCTCTCTGAAAAGGATATATTAGCGAGAACCAGGTGCTGTTTGTTTCTTATTGCAGGTCAGGTTCCGGCACACATACGTAACCTTATGCGTCTTTCTTTTTTTTTTTGAAAAGACTAATACTCTTTATTGGTTAAAAGTTATTGACCAACCTGAATAAAAAGTCAGTTATTGGCATTTCGCACCGGTTTTATCTCCATAGATTTACATACCAGCTCCAAGGTTTCGGCGTTCCCGAAGTTAGTCTCATTTCTCGTTAATTTCATTGTTGTTTCACGTGAAATTGGCATGCAGCACCCACCCATGTGCCCCCTATACGAGGTTGTGATGTGAACACAATTTCTGGCACAATGTTCTGAGTCAATCAAGTCGACACGGGACAGTAACTAGCACTTGGCCTGTTCCAGTGCGACCGAAAACTGGTGGCTGGGCAAGTGGTCAATACGATGCGCTTTGTACTGTGCGCACTATCCACAAACAGCGCAGTCAGTTTGTCTTTGACTAGGCAACAATCACAGGGGGGGAGAGGCAGGGATGATCTGTACAAGTGCCACGTGTCTTCTGGCGTTGAACGGGTGAACTCGACACGGTCGGGCAAGACCTGGGCTCAGGAGTGTCTCTCTCCACGAGGAAGAAGAGCTGCCCACTCTGGACATTCAAGTCGACCTGCAAAAAGGAAGCTGGCATAAACTACCGGAAAACGTTGTATGTGGTGAAGCCACAATGTCTTATGTAAATCGTGGCGTTTAACGTCCCGCAGCGGCACATCGGCTATGAGGGATGCAGTAGTGGAGGGCTCCGTATTAATTTAGACCATCTGAGGTTATTTAAGTTGCGCGGATATCACACAGCACGTGGGATTTTTTTGTATTCGCCTCCATCTAATTATTGCCACCGCGGCCGGGGTCGAACCTGCCACCTTGGGATATGGAACCGAAAGCCAAGGTTGAAGATGGCATTGGGGAAAACGCGTAAAAGCCGCAAGATGCATGCAGTTAAACGTGTTAAAACGCACATGGAGCAAGGGGCAAGAAAGGAGAACACAAAAATCTTTCACGACTTGAAATTTCGGGGCAAAATTGGATCTTTGCTTAAAGCTCTCTCACCGCCAATAGTCACTCGATTTCACAGCGAGTTACTTCCGCACCAATGGCACATTCTGAACACGCGAAAAAGCTTAGCCGAGTTAGACCCTCAAAATTAGGCCTGCGAAAGTAGTTTGTCGGCAATATTAGCATTTGAATATAAAAGCAAATTCACAAAATTTTCACCACAATTATGAGCTGAATGGAGACTTTGGAGACATGAGAACGCACAGAGCTCACGAGTGCAGCACAGAGGTAAACTTATTCTGGTCCATTTTCTGCGCTTTTTAGCTATGCAATCGCTGGCGAAGTCACAAATGAAAGAATGTGGATTTGTGAACGACCTAAGGAATTTTGCAGCGGTTTCACATTGGGGAAAGAATGTTGGTGACGTGGAAAGGACTAAGGCGAACCTGATGTCTGTTAGCGACTCAGGCACGTGAACACTTTCTAACCTTCAGCAAAGCTGTAGATATATTTACACTATTTTGCTCACTATAGCGTGCTGTAGAATACTTCAACGACTTGAGGCTCTGATGTACAAGCCCGTGTTGTTGATGTGTTTTGTGGAGTTACCTTACAGTTCTCCGGAGGTTCGGAGCCTAGCAAAATCTTCCAGCGTTTGTCTCTCAGAAAGCAACCTGGCTAGCACAAATTCCACCGGGGGCAGCACCTGCCATCTCAGGGAAGTGGCGCACCGCTTAACCGCTGCACCAGCTACGCCAGGAATGGTATGAGGACTCTCAGGGATCTATGACTGCTAAGTGGAGAGAAAGACCAATTCTGCATATATGGATACGCCACGCTTTCGCAACGTGTACGAATGTTGTCGAACATTCTTTCTCATTTTTAAATCAGTGAGCGTGAGGAGCTCGTCACTAATGTGCATGGCATAATTTGTCTCATCTCTTTCCCGTCGTAAGACGAAGTACCTCCGAGCGATGGCATCCTTCTAAGGCTGACACTATCGCGTCACGACATTCCGTTCGATGCAAGGGTGAGCCACGCACTTACGGTCTGCACACCAGGTGGCGCTCTGATCGCGCGGCGCGGGAGTGCGGCGGCGTGCGCGGCGATCAGCACTTGAACATGTCGCACAGCAGCTTCTCCATGGGCGTGTTGCCGATGGTGCGTTGAAAGTAGAGGGCCTCCACGCGCTCAGCCGGCACGTAACGCAGTGACGGAAGCATCAGCAGCAGCCGGCCAAATCTGCGGGGGGGGGGGGGGGGGGGGGGGACGGTATGGAGAACGGTTTGTCACCGGGCGAGCCACTGTACGCACGCTCCTTCCGGTTCACATGCGTCGCTCTAATTGATGCGGATAGAGAGAAAAGCCGTCCGCTGTTTGATTTTTGTTTACATTGCACGGTGAATGAAGTCAGGCACAGGTTGGAGAAGCGGATCATGCATGTGCGGAAACGCAGTGCCTCAGCGTATTCACTCCTCGCGTCCTGTCATCGTAATGGCGGCATTTCGCTCGATGAATGTAGCGATATCAGCGCAAAACGAATGCTGGAAGCAAACGTGCTCATTAAAATGGCGAAAGCGCAATTACGAACACGTAAAAGAAAGTAGATGAGATGATTGATTTTCCCGGCTCTTTTCGTGTCAGCGTTTATAAGTTGGTTAATGATACGAACATTTGTATGTCTCAAGCACATTTAGTCCTACAGCATGTGCTCATTGCTGTAGAGTTCAAGGATTTGTCTTCACACGCCATTGCTTTTCTGATGGCACCCCGTAATTTGTAACGAATACATTTAAGTGCGCTAATACTATAGCTTCCAATTGCAGATATGGCCGAACGCCGCCCCCTCCCTCCCCCCTAAAAATTTAAACATCCCCCCCCCCCCAGAAAAAAAATAAATTCCTAGGAATACCCCTGGCGGTGTTAATAAGATGCTAGAGGTATGTATAACAACTAATGAACTACTGCTGTAGAAAACGAAAACAAGAATTTTTACCCTCCTCCCCTTGCGCAAAGCAAGTCAGACCAATAGCCCACTTAAGTTAATTTAGGAGCTTTGACATAGGTGAGCGCCGCGCCTACCTGACCGGGTGCGTAGGATGCTGCGTCTTGACGTGCTGCTGCAGCATGAGCTGCGCCTGGTCCTGCAGGGCTTCCACCTGGTGCGCGTCCTTCAGGCCGCGGGAATCTGCGAGCGGCGGAGATGTCAGGGATGAAGCTTCCATGCACACATGTTGCCAGCATTGTATGCTCGGGTAGAACACACAAAGCCATTCGAAAAGAAAAGAGAACAAACCACAGCCGAAATCGTTCATTAAAGCTGGCTCTGAAGGCCACGGTCTACTTTTCGGACGGTATTTGCTTCCTGGAGTGCAATCGAGAGGATTTTTTTCTTTCCTCTAATGTTTCTTTTCTAGTCGCTGTATTGTAAAAAAATGGAATCGAAAGACTCATTTTTCCTCCCTAAGTTTTAGTGTGCACCAAGCTGGAATAGCCTTTTGTCACTATTCTTCTCCGCCTGTGCATTAAGGAGACCCGTGTCCCCGACAGTACAAGTGGAGAAGCCCGCAAAGAACTACTCTGAAAAAACAAAAGTAAAATTAAAAGACTTGTCTGATATTACAGGGTAACTGCATCGAAAATATGCTAGCATTTTGACTGCTAGAAGGCTTCTATGCTTTCTTAAGCAATTTTTGACATGCAGTGCGATCCGCAAATTAGGTACGCTTTATTCAACGGCTAATGTTGTTTTTTAATTGGCTGAAAAAATCACATTTCATGAGCGAGCAATGAATGAGTGAACAGCGAGATGTTAACGTTTCGACGCCATGGCGAAGACGAAATATGAAACGCTGTAATATCAAACACGAGACGCACGGCGTGCATAAATCTGTTCACTAGTGTGTGCGGAGCACCGATAAAATACGCTTTCTCTATTCTGTGGGCTGTGAGTCTGTGGGGCCATTTCAGAATGCACTGACCTCACCGCGAGTTTCACCTCACCACCGCCACTGTATAAAACGCCGGTAGACTTCGTTCCTATAGCGTGCGCTGAATGGCAAAATGACTGGAAGAGTTGATGACAAAGCTTTGGTTAGTTTACCAGATGACAATATTTTATTTTCGACTACAGATGCGTTCCCGAAGAGCATCAAAACAAATCATTATTGTGTGATAATTCTACCTTTTCTTTTGAGTGAAATAAAAAAATCTTATGTTGATGACGTTTACATTTTTTTAAGCGAAAATGTTTTGAGAATGCTGTATTATCTGCTCGTCCTACAGAAGCCACCACGACCAGCAGCTGTAAGTAGAAACTATAAGCACATTCTCAGAAATGCTGCTGTGTTTTAAACACATCCGGGAAACCTATTGTTTCTGCGGTGGCTGCAGCGAGTGCTAGTCTCGCGGTGGCACTGACCGGCCTTGAAGAGCAGTATGGCCTTGAGGCAGGCGAACTCTGCGGGGTCGACACCGATGGCCCGGAAACGCGCCAGCACCTCCTGCAGGATGCGCACGTCGGTCAGCGGGGCCTTGGCGTTGTGGTGGCCGCCCTCGCGACCCTGGTGCTGGGCCCCGTTGCTGTTGTTGCTGTTGTGCAGCGCAAGCGCCGCGTGCTCGGCGGGGCTGAACAGTGGGCTCGCCTCCAGTGGCAGGCACCACTGGATGGCGCACAGCAGGAACAGCTCGGACCACGTCTCCTCCAGGATGATCACCTGCGCACCCAGAGAGTGTGACTGCGATTGCCACTTTGAAATGAAGCCCGACCGCGGCGGCTGCGTTTTTATGGAGGAAAAACGCTAAGGCGCCCGTGTGCTGTGCGATGTCAGTGCACGTTAAAGATCCCCAGGTGGTCGAAATTATTCCGGAGCCCTCCACTACGGCACCTCTCTCTTCCTTTCTTCTTTCACTCCCTCCTTTACCCTTCCCTTATGGCACGGTTCAGGTGTCCAACGATATATGAGACAGATACTGCGCCATTTCCTTTCCCCCAAAACCAATTATTATTAAATGACGCCTGTGAGGAGTTCCTTGACTAACACCAGTGCTCACATTCAAAAGTAATCCTCATCTCTATTCTTCGATGTAAATGAATAGAGAATCTTCCTGACTTCTCTCAACAGATTAATTCAGTGAGAAGGAACGAGGACACAAAACAGAACACACAACACAGCAGCACAGCTGCCTGTGTGTTCTCTATTGTGTCCTTGGTCTTTCGCGCTGGACTGATCCATTGATAGAAATGAACTAACTAGCCCAGACCAAAATCATGATCCAACGGACCTCTACTGATCAGGGCGTTTGCTCTCCTTAAGACCAAATAGTCTATCGTCTGGCGTCAGCGTTAGGACGAACAGTGGCATCTATATATGTACGACGTCCTCTTTTGTGTATTAGTCCCCTTGTTTCCTTTCCTCCGTCCGGCATGCACAATGTGTGTCTGCTGGATCATCACACACGTGTCTGTCTACACGGTTATGTGCATCATGGATATCCTGTACGAAATTGGGCCACGGACTGGACACACACTTCTTTTTTGTCTCTGTTGTCATCTTATAAATATTTTCTTTTCTCTGTAGGTGATCCATATATCATTCGCGAGTTCGCGTCGGTAGAGACATCAACTTCATTTTATCTATTCATTTGTACAGACTGTCTACACAGTGAATTCTATTGACAACATTATTTCTGCCTCTTCGAGAGCTACGCACTTTCTCTAACCAAGAAACGGGAGTTGTCAGTAGACGCTGTCGAAGGTTTATAGACAACAGTCTCTGAATTGTGTTTGTAATGTCAAAGCATATTGCCTAAGTCGGGTACATAACGTCGTGTACGTACACTCCAAAAAGAAGTAATAAGGTAGTAAGCAGTCCTCTAGCGCAGTCCCACAGGACAGCTCATTCTCCTTTTTACTCCCATACAGGCGTATTCGTGTCAAAATTGTAGGTGTACCTGGTCCCTGAAGGGCAGGTTGGAGAAGGAGGGCAGGTTCTTGGCCCACTTGACGGCCATGAAGAGGAGCCGCGCCGAGGTCTCGTACACGCTCTCCTGGGCCACCGGGTAGAGGGGAAACTCCCCGTAGCCCGGCATGGGCCCCTGCTGCTGCTGCTGGCACAGCAGGGGCGGCGGCAGCAGATTCAGCGGGGAGCGCCGGGCGCCGTTCCCAGTCACTGCGCTGACGGCCGACTCGCCCGGCCCGCCGCCATTGCCCAGGTCGTCGCGACAACCGCCCGACTCGGACGTGTCCTCTGCACGCCACGAAGCATTCGTGCACAGTGTGATTCGCGCTCTATTCTCATCACAGTGTTCGAGCATAAAGACTGCTGATCAATCTATATGATGCGGTAAATATTAATTGTGGCACCGCAGCGGTGGCCTAGTGGTTTGAGCATCCGCCTCGCTTGCGGGAGGTGCGGGGTTCGATCCCCAGTGCCGCCGGGTACCCACCGGTGATACAATGGGTACAAGCCTTCCCCTGGTCTGGTGCTCGGCTTCTTTGGGGTGAAATGCTTAGGAAATGGGTCTCTGACCCCACTTTGTGCAATGAAAAACTACCTTGTGTCATGGCACTCTTGGGCAAAGCTGCCCTTGCGCCATAAAAACAATCATCATCATCATCATCATCATCATCAAATATTAACTGTGTACGGACATGGTCTCTGGGTGCCAATGCACTCACACAGTAGGTCATCATGCTTTGGGTATAATATTCGAGCAAGTACAACCTTCGTGCCTAATCTGACTGATGCTTTAAAACTGGCGAATGTGGGCGGTTAGCGAGATGTCTATTATATGCAGACTAATTTGCTGTTCTTGAGATCTAACTTCAGCTGCGACAAACGCCTAATTATTGCCAAAGTTCTGCCGTACTCTTTAGACATGCATGCGTTTAGGTTTACACGCAAACGCTACAATAAGAAGGAAAGCAATACAACTTACACGCGTTTCACTCGCTCATGCTTTGCTAATTCGCTACAGACACCATACGCTCCTTCCAAGTACGTCTCCCCGGCACCGGCGAGTTGCCTCACATATCACTCCGCTCTATAGGCTTCCTTCAATACTGCCAAGACAGATGTGTGACAGCGTTCCGCAACCAAGGGCGTCAGGAAATTATATGAGACGCATCCTCGCACGTTCTCGCGCCATCGCCCAACGCTTGCATATTGTCTGAAGCCAGCTGAACACCACACTGTTTTCAGCATTGAGGGCACTCAGACAGCGACTGTTAAATTGGAGGGAACACTTAAGCTCCGTATTAAGGGTAGGGCGCGGTAGAGTTAATGGGTTAATGTCCATATATGCGGAATTCGTCATTCTCGACTTTACAATCACCGATCCCTGGGAATCCTCATACCACTGCTGGCGCAGTGGTGCAGCGGTTAAGTGATGCGCCACTGCCCTGCGATGGCAGGTGCTGCCATCTGTGGTGCTTGTGCGAACCAGGTTGCTCTTCTCTAGCAACCGCTCACGTCATATCATTGATTTAACAGACACCTGCCACTGTGGTCAGTCTGCTCACGATCCGATGGGCAGATTGTGATGAAGCTAAAAGGTCACGTGACCAAGGTTGCACACCTATAGGTTGCTTCTCAGGCGATTTCTCGCTCACAACGCCGACGCCCTCTTTTCTGCAGAATGGGAGCCTTAACGCACTTGCGTTAAGAGGACAAGATTTTATTCTGAAATTAAAGAGTGCCAACATAAGAGGTGAGTCCAGTTTTAAAATTTTCTTAATCGGCAATGCGTTTCGAAATATCGAACGTCAAAATACTCATTTGAAAGCACGTTGAGTTGGCTTTCCCGCGTTGCGCATTTATAAAATGGTGTCGCTCGCGTATGTAATGCGGCAAATACAGTTTCCATTTGTGTATTTTATGACGTAGATGTAGCTAACGTGTTTCAGCGACGATACTATACGCAGCGACGCCATTTCAGCTCATTTCAATGCGTATTTCTGACGTTCAATATTCGGAATCGCATTGTCGATTAAGAAATTTAAAAACTGCGCTCGCCTTCTGTGTTGACGCTCTCAATTTCGCAGTGTAATCTTGGCAGATAAAATCAAAAATAAAAAAGTTGATTAGTTATTTTAGTTTGTTATTCGCCTAATTATTCAGCTCTATCACGCACTTACATAATCTCTGCCTTGCTCTACAATCAACCTGCACAGACCGCACTGGGCTATTTCTCGCAGTTTTCAAGAAAAAATCTACAAACTTAAAAAAAACACCATGTGTCTCTGCTTTAGTTAGGTATGGCTAGACAGCTAGCTTGTAGCCTGAGAAGCAACCGTATACTTAGTGCCTAAAGAGCGTGATCCAGGAAAATTGCCTTTCACGAAAATTTCAGCAAGTGCCGCACTACGTATAATCGATGTCCAGAAGTTTAAAGCCTTAACCGCCCAGCAGCCATCTGTGCCACAAAAGCTGCCTAAAAGCACGAGCAAACTCGCTCAGTTCACCACGATCACAATATTGAATGCCAGAAGAACAAGGTTCCGGGCTAGTTGGTAATGCATTGTACTTAGAAACAGCGCGAAGAAACACGGACACCACGAAGAAACGACACACACGAGCGCTCGTGTGTGTCGTTTCTTCGTGGTGTCCGTGTTTCTTCGCGCTGTTTCTAAGTACAATTGAATGCCAGTTCAGTACATTATTGCCTGTAACCGAGACTTCCAAGTTCTCAGTATCGTGAAAGAGATGCCTTTAGAGACAGTTTAGTACTTGATGTCTACATCAGCTCATTAAAATAAGCCGTTAAGTGGCTATTTCATTTAGGCAAACTGTCGGCCATGCCAACAGTTCTCTAAATGGTCCTAAAGTTGTTTCAAGTGGTAGTTCGCTGTATATACGCGGGGTCGGTGGCGCGCAGGTCGCACTAAGGTAACGTTTACCTTCTTTGGTGGGCGCGTCGTCCCGACGCTCGTACTTGGCCGGCCGGTGATGCAGGTCACGCGGCTGCTGCGACGCCGCGGCGGCCCGGTCCAGCGCCAGGTAGCGGGCGGCCGCGGCTGCTGCCGCCGCAGCCGCTGCCGCGGCGCTGGGAGCGTGAGGGAACACGCCCACGGCGGCGCCTTCGCGCAGCAGCCGCTCGGAGTCGGCCAGCGACTCGGGCCGAATGGTGGCCGTGTTGCGCGGCTGACGCTCGTTCTGTACCGCTGCAGGGTTTGGGAAAGGAAGGGGAGATGCACCTGGTGCAACACACACGCGAGCGTCTCTCGCACGCACCTACAGATGTCGCCTCTGCCACGCCTCCCGATCGGACAAGCAGCGAACGGTGGCAGGGCGAGAAAGAAAACACAACCGTTCGGCTAAAAGATCTATGCGGCTACAGGGCAAATGCTGGGTAATAAACAATGGCATTGGGAAAATTCGTGCTCATTTTCGCTTCGCACATAGAGAGAGGCACTGAAACCAAAATTGTCTGCAAATCATGAACAAAAAAATGATTAACGCAAAATGGCGTTTTCAGCCTTTTCAGTACAGAGCAGCATTATACAAAAATTATTGGCTCGCATGATATGTAGCGCCCCTGCTTGATAGTGCATGAAACGTTATTTAAAACCTTTATAGCCCCGCCGCGGTGGCTCAGTGGTTAGGGCCCTTGGCTACTGAACCGGAGTTCCCGGGTTCGAACCCGACCGCGGTGGCTGCGTTTTTATGGAGGCAAAACGCTAAGGCGCCCGTGTGCTGTGCGATGTCAGTGCACGTTAAAGATCCCCAGGTGGTAGAAATTTTTCCGGAGCCCTCCACTACGGCACCTCTTTCTTCCTTTCTTCTTTCACTCCCTCCCAGGTGCTGCGCCATTTCCTTTCCCAAAAACGAATGATTATTAAAACCTTTATGCCTGGGAAATGTGCCAAACACTAATCGTGCACACACAGTTTTCGCCAAGAGCGAATGATGCCATCATGTTTTTGGTCCCTCGTCGGACTAAGTAGCGCGCAGAATAACTTCCAAGATATGCAGGTCACGCTCGGCCCAGCGGATGAGGAGGTTCAAGCTACCTAGACTAGTATCACGTCGCGCAATAAACACGCTACCAAACAGGGCCCGATTTTCACAAGAAAACCATGCTGAATTCATTTTTACGGCTTAAAAAATCCAAGGAATACATGGTTCAAATGGAACCGACTCCTCTCAGTGTGACCCATAAAGCCGCCACTGCTACAAAAATACACGCACAACACGTTTTACCGCTTTAGACGCAAATGTTCCGCGATCGCCCGTGGTGGTGAGGGTCGTCTCATTCGTACGGCGTTAACGCTGCGAGAAATTCCCACGCGAGGTGAAAACAAGATCACCAATTCATTTGGCATTGTGATCGGATTACGTTTTACCCACTCTCTGTTATTCGCTTCTGCACCGCCCTCCATGCTTCATCTGTCGCGGGAGGTCCTGGTACTCGATGGTTAAGGTTAATGCAATGACTGTGGCGGTGTCAACAGCAGCTGAGATTGTCTTAAAAGCCTCTCTGCCCACCAGCTCTTTTCAGGTACTTCGCAAGTGCTACACGCCACCACGCCGACAGCGCTCCCGTGGCCTCCTGTGTGCTGGGGCCGGCGAAGCAAATCCAATCAAGACAACGAACCGACCGAACCCCTCGATTCGCATCCACCCCCGCTCTCCGCTCTCGAGGCGAGGGGGCGCGGTGGGGCCTACCGACCTCTAACCTCGTTAAACGACGCGGCTGCGCGAACCCCGGACAGCGCCGCTGCACGTGCCGTAAAGCGCTCTGCAAACACTCTTCCGTCAACCCTGCGGCCAGCGCGCATGTGCGGTATGGTGAAGTGGGCAGGGGTGTGTTAGAAGCAGGGTGACAGCAACCGACGAAGTGGAAACACACAAAGAAGTGATAAGCGTGTCTCCCCCAGGGGGCGCTGCTGGAAATAAGTTCGTGATGACTCTCGGCCGACCGTATACGTGAGTGCTTGGCGGAGGTTAAACGCATCCGTCCGGAGCAAGTTGTTGGTGTTAATTTGGTGGTGCGAAGAGAGGGAGAAAGGAGGTGCTGATCGAGGCTATACGTCATTCAGCGTTCAGATTAAGTAAAGCGGGGAGATCACTGACGTTTGTACTCAAGATAAGGGGGGAAAAATAATGCACTTTATGGTGCGAAAGCTACACATATATGCATACCTGTTGAACCGCTCCTTGCTCGAGAAATCCAGATCGATTTCGGATACTTTGCATTCTTTAATACGGCCCTCAAAATGATGATGATAATAATAATAATTTTTGGGGTGAAAGCAAATGGCGCAGTATCTGTCTCATATATCGTTGGACACCTGAACCGCGCCGTAAGGGAAGGGATAAAGGAGGGAGTGAAAGAAGAAAGGAAGAAAAAGGTGCCGTAGTGGAGGGCTCCAGATAAATTTCGAACACCTGGTTATTCACAGCAGAAATAAAGCTGTGAAAGCTGTGAAAATAAATGATGTAGGAATTAATTTTCAAAGCGCTTCCGTCAAAAGTGCGTCCTTTTGCCATAACAGTGAAGAAATCAATGAACTTGTTCTCAGCAAGAATTCCTCCACTGAGATACCGCGCTGATTACTCGGGCATGGTTTCTCGGACAAGTCTTTCGCTGGGAGCATGAAACGCAGCCTTTCCTGCGCAATTTCTTTAGCCCGCCGGTCAAACAGTACGAAATATCCTGCTGCGTTCGACATATATCCGCTTCTGTGAGTCTGTGCTGTTCACACTGACTGAAGCAGTACGGCTGAAAACGACACTAAATTGTATTCGTGAAGAAGGCGGCATTTCTGCGTGCAGGGCTGTTATGGCTTCAAGCCCTTGCACGATACATGCAATGCCATGTTCCATCAACTAAGTCGCCGTTGTTTTCTAGCTCATGTTTTCATGTCTTCTGAAACATTTCATGGGCATATCCCTATTTTCTACTATTTTCCAAACGGTGTTTCTTGGGGCCTAAGAAAAGTGTCTGGTGTAAACAAATTAAATATCCCAAGAGAAGAAAACATCTGAAATTATGCATATCTGTATTTTCTACCATTTCCCAAACGGTGTTTCTTGGAGCCTAAGAAAAGTGTCTGGTGTAAACAAATTAAATATCCCAAGAGAAGAAAACATCTGGAATTATGTTGAATCCTTTTTTTCTTTTCTTTTTTTAATGGAGCATGTATTAGGACGACCGAAAACGTCAGGAGCCAGTAGTCTGTATCACATAAATTACGTAAATTTTTATGTGCAGCAGGTCAACTCGAATTCCCTGGCCGAGATGTGCATGTGCGCCACGTGTCAGAAAGTGTAACAAAACGCAGTTGTCACCAGCTTGCATGCCGTGTATTTCTTAGGCCTCTTTGGCCGAAAAATGGGGTTCGGCATGATTTTAGCATGCAGAATTTCTCATTTGGGGAGAAAAAGAAGCCCCCCTCCCCCTCACGACCCCGCTTTCATAGATCCGCCCTGTGTAGGAGAAAAAAAAAGGGGGCGCTCACCGTCCTTGTTCATGCCCATCTGGAGGCACTTCTTGAGGCGGCACGCCTGGCACTGGTTCCGGTGCGCCTTGTCCACTAGGCAACGGCCAGTGCCGGCCTGACACCTGCGCCGGGCAAGCGAACGTCACTGGCAGCGTCAAACCATGCACAGACTCAAAGTTAGAGAGTACGCAGGCCGAATTAGTATGCAGGCGGCTGTACGGCGCTGCCGTCCCGGGGTTTTTAGTACGTTAGCATCATGTGTGCATCGCCAAGTGCGCTATTTGTGAACAGCTGGAGATTGCAAACTTGAATTTCGACTTATTACCGATCATTTTTGGTAACTATCCCATCACTCACTGCCTGTTTGGTCCAATGGATCTGCTGTGAAAATAAAACACGTGCAGTCATGGTGACCTTAATCACAGTCATTGTCAGGTTGTTCCAAGCTCGGGGCAATGCGCTCACCCACTGATCTCCAATAAACACTGCCCTGCGTCAACTGCGGTCAACAAACGTATCCTACTCACACGTTCCCTGACTTTAACCAGCCTATTTCTCTCATTGAAAAGGGTTGATGCGTTAACGTTGATTGATCCAGTTTCAAATCATGACCTGCCCGGATCCACGGCTGTACGTAGGGCCCCTATATATTATAAATTTTATTTTATATTTTGTTCTCAGTACACGGAGGAAAAATCTGGTGGAGTTATTAGAGCTAAAAATGAGGTAGAAATCGGTTGTTAAATAAAAAGTTTCGCGATTCGACTTATTTTAGGGTATTTTTTCAGCAAAAATATTTGACATTAACGCACGCGTCACTACTTTCATAAACAGTCTAGAAATGGCTTCTTGCAGCAAGAAAGTGTTTACCAAAGAAGATATTTTTTCTCAATTGTTGTAATTGCTGCGTCACGTATAGATTATCAACCCAGTGTGAAGCATTTCTGCGTCCTTGCTAGACCTCCCCTGCCTTTGTTTGTACATTGCCGATTCAACGTCACAGTGGCCATCTGAAGCGTTCAACAGCCACGGAGCAGGAAATCGTTAGCGTGGGTAGCGCTTGATACAAGTATCCTAATAAAACATGCCGTAAGTACCTGTGGTCTGTCCTATCGATTCTAGAACATACTTTTAAACCTTATCTACAAATTAAACTATGCAGTGGATAGCATGCACTAAAAGACGCAAAGTCATTACAACATCGCTCTACAGAATAAGCAGTAGGCGTTCGCTAGTTACCATGCGGTGCGTTAAATTTTCCGCACTGTCAAATTACGCTTTCTTTCGGGCAGGAACCAGGTCAAACCTGATTGTTAAGGAGTCTGCTAGGGGCTCTTAAAATGGGTTGAAATCGAGAATTATACCCAACAACGAAGGGTCCTGCATATACACAGCAGTAAGTTCAACACTTTCATTATATTTTAAAGAAAATCATTGACTGCTCCTGGGAAGCTGGTGGAGAAGGCTTAGCGAATTCGGTGACCTCTCCTACGTACCTGTAGATGAGCTTCCGGCGGACGCTACGCTTGAAGAAGCCGCTGCAGCCGTTGCAGGCGAGGATGCCGTAGTGCTTGCCGCTGGACGTGTCTCCGCAGACGACGCACGTGAGGCCCGGAGAGGAGCCACGCCGCGATCCCCCCGACGTGCAGCGGGACTCGTCCGACGAGCCCTGGCCGCCGCCCCCCCGGAGGTGGGGAGGAGGACCGCCGTCGACCTGCGACCATGCAGTCAGGGGTCCTGAGCGCACTGCGCTGTCGTGCGGACTAGTGGCATTCAAGAATTCTGCGTTTGTTGCCCATTTGCCGTATCAGTGATATCTCAGTGTCTTTTACAGCCGTATCGCATCTCTTATCACTGCTCAAGGTTTGGCACCGGCCGTCTGCTTACCGTACATTATTAAAGCGATAGCCTTAAGGTTTCCGGTTCGGCAGAAAATCCGGCGTCGGCGTTGTAAGCGAAAAATCAGGTGGCCCACCTGCCGCCTAGGTCTCGTGAACTAATGACGTCATCACAACCTCCCCAACGTTGCAGGTGGCAGTTTTTTTTTTAATATTGGTCGCGAGAGGTTGCTCGGAGAGAGCGATGCGAATCACTCCCTGCATCACTCCACCAGGAGCAGTATGAGAACTCCCCCTAGTTTATGAAAGTAGAGAATGACAATGCCTGCGAAGTGATGCGCAAAGTGGACCCCACGAGGCTGAAGGGGCCCGTTAACGCTATTGCGGCATACCTTTAAGGCGGAGCTTAAGTTTCTCCTCCAATTTTTTTGCAAGTGAACAGGTATAAAATGCGTAGTGGAGAAATCTAGCGGTGGAAATCTCTTACCTTCACATTCTGCGCGGCTTCGTGCTACCATTTGACTTCCGGTACTTCCGATTCCGCCGAAGAAATTATCATAGGTAGTAAGAGATGACCACTGCCCTCTCCACTTCACCATTCTCTCCCTTTACGGCCACTGGTTCGTGGAAGAAAAAAAGTCTGAGATCCCCCGCTCCTCCTTTCATGCTGAATCTAGCCATTCGCCTGCGTATTATGGGAGGGTTAAAATGTTCTAACATATCTGGAATCAAGATCTTTTATAGCCCGTAGACGTTGTAAGCGCATATAAAGCAGCTCATTATTCATCCCCAAATCATTCTAGCGGGGTGAGTGACCTATCTTGCTTAACAGTAATGCGAAAAAATACTCCCGCCCGGGCTCTGTAGCTCCATGATAGTAACACGTAACTAACCATAACAACGTGTCTTTGGAAATGCATTGAAATCATAAGTCTTACACGACGATATGACTCAGTAAACTCGGTATATTTCTTCTGTTAACGCGAGCCCTATGTTAAGATTTTTTTTACGAGCGAGTTTACGAGTTTTTACGAGTTTACGAGCGAAAACCGCGCAGCCGAAAAAAAGCAATTTGGCGCCTTAGTCATATAGTTCCGCAAGTATCTCTGGTTCTGGTGAAAGCAGAGGTTCTGGGACAGCTACACCGTTGAATAGAGCGATGTACGCGACGCACGGAGCTCGTAAGTTCGATTCCCACTGGTCGTCTAGCATGCTTTCTCCTCTTTTTTTTTCTTCCGCATGTGACATAGGCTATCATCGCTCCCTGCTGCATATAAATTGTCAGTGCCTGCCTGCTTTTATGTTCGTATACATGTGGCGAGCCCTGCGCTCTTCCGTCCCCTCCGCTGAAGTGGCGTCACACACGCGCGCACATGCAGCCACACAGTGTACGGTACTGACGGCGATTCCGAGCTGTCGCGCCGCCGCCGCGGCCCCCTGCAGGTATCCGTGCACCGAGACGGTGGCCGGTGAGGCGCACAGCGAGAGGCGGGCGCCGCACGGAGACGGGTCCGCCGACGGGCACGGACGGCTCACCGGCGAAGGGCTGGACTCTGCACGAGAGAGGGAGAGAGTGGGGCAGAGAACGGGGGGGGATGAGTGGATGAATGGATGAACTATCGTAATGAGATAGACTGACTACTGATGTTTCTGAGAGGGAAAAGGAAAGTGCACGGGCCTGCCTACTGGCTCAAGCCGAGCCACGCTCGCTGCCGCGTGCAGAAAGTAGGAGGGGGTAAAGTATAGGAGAGCAAAGAGGGAAAGAAAAGACGCGCCGCGCTAATATGCCCCGGGCCGATCCCGGAGGCAGTGCAATACCGTGCCGACCCGTGCCAGAGTGCGTCTAGCACTCCGCCATATTCCCAAAATAAGTTTAATATCTTGGGTCCAAGGACCCGCTGCAGATATTAAATCTGGTATCAGGTTCAGATGAATGAGAGACAGAGGCTGAGTGAGAGGATAACTAGAAAATAGAGTGAGTGAGTGAGTTAGTGAATGAGTGAGTGAGTGAGTGAGTGAGTGAGTGAGTGAGTGAGTGAGTGAGTGAGTGAGTGAGTGAGTGAGTGAGTGAGTGAGTGAGTGAGTGAGTGAGTGAGTGAGTGAGTGAGTGAGTGAGTGAGTGAGTGAGTGAGTGAGTGAGTGAGAGTGAGAAAGCTCAGGCTTTCGTACGCTTAAGCAGGCTGAGCTTTGACACTGACCGGGTTTTCCTTCACGCAGTGGCGAATGCATTAGCTGCAGTGCCGCTCTAACCATTACGAAACGGAGGGTGACAGAACGAGAACACACAAAGAGATTTAGCTGTTTTCTATAGCCCCTTCCCTTTTATGAAAGGAAGTGCGCCCGAGGACAGCTAACTGCCTTTTTACTCCCATATAGGCCTATTCGTATGTTGTTTTTGTTGTTTATTGTGCTTAAGACAGTACAGAAGTAGTGCCAAGGGGCAGAGGCAAAAGGCGATAGCAATGAACGCCTGACTGGGCCAATGTCTCTACAAAAACTTGCAACACAAACAGCACACACATATAAATGAAAATAAGGCAAACTTGCACATGAACAAAGGCAATCTGTCGATTACAGAGGAAATAAGTAAAAAACAGGATTGAAGCCAGTACTAAGTAGTCAAATTATACAGTTGTGTAGCCTGAGCACAAAATAAATTGACAGAATGAGTTTAATAGTAAACTATAGAATCAATCAGAGGGCATAAATTCACGTAGTGGGAAATGATAAAAACACAGGACAACACTGCATTATGATATGCTATTCGTACGCAGAGTCATTGACCAAATCCTGTGGGTATGCTTACAAGTTATGTAGAAAATAAATTTTCCCCGTTTTCCTGAAGGAAATCAGGGAAGAACAACCATTAATGATTTCGATTAAAGGCGGGAAAAGATTCAAGCAGTTACGAATTTGCCAGTTAAGCAATTGCATACCATAATTCGTTCTAATTAAAGGCTTAAAGAAGGAGTTGTGTCTGAATGTGTAATAAGGTAAATTCTTTGTGTAAGTAGAAAGAAAAAAGTTCGCTATTTGCTTTCACCTTTAGAGCGTACGGGCATTCATAAAGACCCTGCTGCTAGCAAAGGCCAGAAAAGAGGAAAGCAACGACATTCTTCCCAGCGTCACACAACAGTCACCGCATCGCTAAATGTATAGGTATGCCTTCGTTCGAGAAAGAATAGTTAACACTCATCACAAACTTTTTCGTGACAATGCATACCCGAAGAACGACAGCAACTTGGTCGTGAATTCAGTGGAGAGGAAGGCGTTGCTATTTGTCTCTTGTTAAGAAAGCGCTAAAATCAGTTTTTGTGACAATAAATGTGAGCGAGCGCCGTTATAATCTCACCCGGGGTGAAAACCCTCATCGTTGCGAAGCGTGTCATGCACAACTTAATTTAACCCTGCCTAAGAAGTCTCTTTTATGCATTTCCTATCTAGGTGATCTATAACAAAGAAATCTTTATAGCGAAGCAATATTGGCGCCTCTGCAAATTCTTACGCCACAATCTCCCAAATCAAGCGCTGCCACAGCAGCCTCTCAATACAAACGACATTCTCCTCGAACGAGAACGGACACCGATTGTTGTATTAGATTACATAAGACACCAATACCTCCGCCATCGCCGTGGACCGCTCTGCTTTCAATGCGACGTTTATTGACCTGCCATGAAGTCCGCACGCCACGTGCTGCCATGGTTGCAAGCACAATAAAGCTGCATGGTTTCAAGCTGCGCACGTGAAAAGCGCTGCTTTTATTCCCTTATTTCTAAGAGGACAATATAGACTCGCGAATCGACGGTACTGTGACTACGCATATGTTCACGGTAAAAGGCGCCAAGGTCAGGCTGAGTCCGGCGTTACGCAAGGCTATAACTGTATGCGCATCGAAAGCGAACACCCACTGACATCGCCCATTGTACCTTATTCCTGCATCGCGAGGCATCGTTTATAAGGTAAGAGCTTCGATGGCCGATATTCTGTTCTTGCGCACACCTTTCTTTTGGCGGCGTCCGTAGAGCTATCCGACTTATAGCCTTTTATTCTTTTCTGACTTCATCAGAAATAGTAACAAAAAGAACAAAACACTGAATATTTATGCTTACGTAATCTTCTGAAGGGATATCGCAAAGGTTGTGCAAATGAAAACAAAAGCGGAGTGTGCATATATGTACACAGCCGCATGCACGGATTGTCTCTTTTTAGGTGCTACGCTGCTGCAACGCAGATCACACGCTCACCTTTAAACTGTACCTGATGGGTGTTATTTTTGTTATAAATTTTCTAAATTAAGTGAGAGGAGATAATAAAGATAATCTTGTGTACGTGTCCAGAACACCTTGCACGAGTCATCCACTGTGGTAACCTCTTCTTTAAATGGTAAGGACAAAAAATGCGCGTTTCCGTTACAGTTCTTACACTTTGATGTTATAGCGACTGTATTCTGTTGCTACAAATGAGTCTCCTTCTGCAATTTTGCACAGTAACTAGCGGAAGAAAGCGCAGATCCCAAGAGGGGGTTGAGAGGGAGCGATACATGGAAGTCATTTCATTACAGAAGAAGGCCGAGACGAGTTATATTGACTAAAAGGCAGGGAACAAAGCAAACAGGACAAGTGAAGAGACGACAGACGACAGACTACATACGACTGACATTAGCGCAGACCTCTGACGTCTCCTCTCTTGTCTGGTTTGTTTGCGTTGTTCTCCGCCTTTTAGCGATTGCATTAGTACGCACTGAGACAACTGTGGTTCAATTGTAACTGTGCATCACCTTCTTTTGGTACGTATACGCAGCAGATGGGAGGCCATGCTGACAGTTTAAAACAGAGATTGCACTAGTGGCGCTGACAGTGAAATGCATATTGAGCCTCTTCCTCTGTCCTTTGAAGTAGTCTCGGGCACTGAACTTAGCATTACACTAATCTTCAAGGCACTGACCATTTGGAAGAACTCTGCGATCTTTCTGTACCGCCTTTCGAAGCATATACCGGTGTTGCAGAAGCGCAGTTTATTATCCGGTTTTCTTGTTGTTTTTTTTCTCTCTTACCATTCCCCACTCTCCCCCCCCTCCAATGTCGTTCTCGACGCAAAGTAGCATGTCTGCGCGTTAAGAGTACTGCTTGGAACATCTGCTGTTTCAATTAAAGAGCACACTCACTGTATCTTCCATGGTTACCAGAACCCTGGAATCTCCGCTTATAGGTCATTTACTTGGCTAAAGAAATCCACAAAACGATCTGTGCAGAGTTTTCCTGCCATTTAAGGACGATGTCATCGATAACTGGACTGGTTTCGTTTGGTTAATGGAATTTAAGGCCCCAAAGCGACTCAGGCTATGAGAGACGCCGTGGTTCGACCACCTGCGGTTCTTTAATGTACGCTGCAATCGCACAGTACGCGGACCTCTCGCATTCCGCCTTTATCGAATTGCAACCGCCGCGGCCGGAATCGATCGAACCCTCGTCTGTCAGGTCAGCAGCCGAGCACCGTAAATACAGGACCATCGCGGCTTCGTGTTAGCTGGACTGACACATCACTTTGCACGTGGAGCATTAGACCCAACCCCGGATGTCACGATTGTTGCAAGTTTCGGTATAACGTCATCACAAAATTTCTAGCTTTTGAACTTAATTACGTCTGATCGCTGCTGTTTTCACCACCACATAGATTGCTGGAAATGGTAAGACTGGGACAAATAAACCAGTTGAATAGTTTTCGCACTCTAAATTTTTTCCCACACATGTTCAAGTAACTAGAACTTTATGCGGACATTTGTTTTCCAAACAAAGTTCCGCTTAATTAAGTGGGAGATGTTCCATATACGGAATTCAATCAAATGTGTCGAACAACATTCCAGTTAAATCAGAAAGCAACGTTCCACGTACGCCTATCCGAAACTCAGTTCCGGCTATAATCTGAAGACTATTATGTGGAAGAGCTTTTCACGTAGCATGCTTAACGGGTTTGGTCTCCCACCTAATTAAGGTGCCTTGTGCTGCTGCATTGCGGGCATTTCCAATACTGCTGCAGTTTATCATCCTCACGTTGCGCATCTGAAACTTTCTAGACACTATTCCTTTGTAATTTCTGGACAGGCCCAGCTCAATTACATCTCTGTTGTTTGGTAATGCCATGGTCAAAATTCTGTTCACCCACCAAGTGTCCGCATCTGATGGTATCTTTTGACCACCGAAATACTTCATAACCATAGATCTGGTTGCATTCTATACTGCGAAGTCGTTATACATATGAATTACTCTGAGAAGCCAGCAAATTGACTTGTACTTAATTTAAACCACTACTAATGAAGCAAAATAAATGGCCATCGTTTCAAAACAAAGACCTCCTTTCGATCACTTATAAAGCAGTTACAACGTCGGTAACACCTATTCAAACTTGTGCTGTCATACTCGACTATGTATTGCGACTCGGAACATTAGTGTTTACATGGCTATACACATATCAGATCGAGGGACGAGCAAATGGCTCCCTTCAATATATAAACAAAACTGGTGTTGCTTCTAGACACGCGCTTTTGCAACGCTCCAAGCGACCCGTTTATGTTGTCTGTTATTTGAATAGACCTCGATGCCCTAAACGCTGTTTCCTAGTAGAACTTCGCGAAAAACATGGCCACACGGCTTCTTATGGCTTTAGCTAACTGACGCCGCAACTTACATCGTAAAGGGTTTTTTTTTTTTTGGTCTGAAGCTTTGTTAGGCTCAGTTATCACGACACATAGGTCACTGGAAACGTCGGAGAGTGTTGAAAATAACCAGCTTCGTCCCATAATCGAAAAAAAAAACCGTCGTTTAAAGCCGCCTCGCCCTGCGGACAACAACACCATGTATATAGGGCCCTTCATTTTCGTGTAAAACCAGATTTCACCCGATTTTCGCACACACGAGCATATGTACTAAATTCGGATTAAGCTCGATTTCTACCCGTAAAGAAGCCTTCTAGGAAACTACAAATTTCTGTGTTGGCAAAGCAGAAGACGCCGCGAGCAAACTATATATAGCAGACATCTTGCGCGGACATCCCGAGGGGCCTCTTTCGTCAAGAGGCCATTTTAAACTTTTTTAAGGCTTATTATTTATGACGGTGCTTAATTTGAGGCTAACGGCGTCCTGCTGCAAGGCTATTCCGGCCTTCAAAATGATTGCATTGGTTCTGAATGGATGTTGTCGCATTCTAAAAAGGCAGATGGATGTTTCCCGGACGCAGAAGTGCTGCGCAGCATAGATGATGATGTGCGCGGCGAAATAATTATTGTAAATAAGCAAAAATAGATATGTGATTTAACACAAGGTTTGCATTGCAACCAGCCATTTCCATAGTGTTTACAAAACAATGTGTTTGGTCCAGCACAAGAATTAAAACTATCGTCATCGCCATTAGGCCGGTAGTTTTTCAGAAGTCTCGCTGAAAGCGACAATCACATCATGCACTCGCGAGCCCAATTTCGTCGAACACAACCGTCGGTTTTCCGCCCCATCGCTCTTGACAGCGAGAAAACGTCAGCGCCAGTGCGACAAACACCACCAGGCAAACGTGTCTTCCTGCACTGGCCCCGCTATTCCGGAATAATTAGGCTACTTTGGAATCCTTAACGTGCACGTTTCACCTCCATGAACCGCGGCCGCCGGGGCCAGGTTCGAACTCAGCTACTCCGGTTCAGTGTGCTTAACGCGGAAAGCTAAGAGATCGCGGGACAGCCTGTTCGCGTTGGAGGCAGTTCACTTGATTCTTATACCGCGTATAGCTCGAAGCACAAGCGTCCACGCTCTGCCTAAGTCTGAGAGAACCCATGCACGTCTGTATTGGAGTTAACAAATTTGTTGTAAAAGATCAAAGGCGCAGTAGCAGTCTTATACAGGGGGTGAACACCTGAGCCGTACCACGGAGCTTCCTTCACGGTACATTAAGGTAGAGGGGAAATGGGTGAGATTCAAGAAATCTGAAACCGTTTACGCCAGTTCTCGTTGAATTTCGCGCTTTGCGCAACAAGCGTAAACGTCGTTTTTTTTTCGCATTTGGAATGGGTTAAGCATAGCATTGGTAAATATTATATACCATCTGCCTTCCGTTGCACCGAAGCCACGCCCAGAAAGCGGGAAGAAAGAAGCAAGCATGTGGAGGTTATTACAACAACAACAGATGCAGGGAGAACAGAAACGGCGCAGCTGTACGAAGAGCAAATCTACTCTCTTCCGCGGTCAACACTCGGACGAAACAAACGCCCCTGGCTCTTATCCACCGCATCAGCAGCAGCTCCGGGTGTACACCACGAGAGCGGTCAGGGGAAGGAGCGGCTGAAAAATGGGCGCTCGCCGCGGAGTGCTCGAGTCGGCATCGCGGGAGGAGAGCGTCATGGCGGAAGACGGAATGGCTGCTGCTTCCCGCCGGGGGAAGAGCCAGTGCAACGTCCTCGAGGAGAAGTGGGGGGGAAACGGGGGAGGCGATGCCGCATCGATCGGGCTGCCGCTTCTGTGCTATAGCGCGGCTGAGCGTGGCCTGCCGCGCCTTAGAGGCAGGCTCACGGGACCGCGAGTCGCGCGAGCATCGGCGCTTCTTCATGGTTATGCGTGGGCGGGCTACCGACGATGTCCCTCACAGCGTCTCAGCATGTGAGCACAGTTGGGAGCCGAACTGCCTGCTTGGCTGAAGGAAGTGAGACACACGAATTCCGCACACTGACTGGAGCCTGTTAAGTGGCCTCTCTCGTCCATTATCGGCCGTAAACAAGAGGTGAATCTATACCCTCGTCACTTCGTCGAACTATTGCTATTTGGCTTCACTTTCATATTCGAGAAAGCTGCCTCATATGCTTCCATTAGGAAGTGTATTCCTTCCAAAGAGCTCTTCACGGTGATCGCTCAAGATGTGTGACCTATGTTTGTTGTTGAAAACACGATGTGAAGAGGGGAGGCAAGGCGAAACTGGCCTACATTATGTGTCATACTTAGAGGGAACACGAGAAATTGTTAAAACGGGTCTTGACTCAAGGAAAGCAGGTTTTATCGCGATGTGAAGGAAAAAAGTAGACGCAGAGAGCTAGATAGGAGGAACCTGAAGCCGTGCTCCTACTTCACGGTGAAACCGGTTCAACCCTTCCTCGTATTGGCTCTAAATATGGTGCATACTATGCAGTATGACACACTACGAGAGACGTAAGCGCGTATGGGAAGGAGGCTCACTCACTGTGCAAGTCTCTTGTTACATTCTCTTTCCACAATGCCTCCTTAACATGATGGCTCACCCCAAAGTGGTGGTTGTCACGTATTTTCCCTCTAAGCAAGCAGTTCGATTTGGAAGATGAGGTGCCAACTGTTGAGTACACTGGTGACTTAGCTTGTGTTGGTCTGAGCTGACAGAGCTATATATCGGCGCCTTCCTTGCGTTGAACTATAACTTTGTTGGCGCCTCAGATCTTTTCAATAGCTCGTGTATATATAGAAGGGATCGCACTCAAGGAAGACCATCGGCACTCCTGGCAGCAGTTCATTGAGGCTAAGGAGAACGATGAGTGATAGTGAGAATTGTTGACAACAACTGCTAAGTTTAGTCCTTTGCTGTCTTGCAGCGTTTAAGCACAGCACATGTAATCGAACATAGCCAATTCTTAGTCATGCCCAGAAGCATTCGGATGTGACTGAAGCCTAAAATTGAACTTTGTGGTTCATGTATTTCATGCCTGGTGATGGCAATCTTTCAACGTTCATACATTGGTCACTGAGAATAACACTTGAGCAGTGAGTCACTATCTAGAACTCCTTGAAAACAAAATCCTTGCAGTTATAGGCTAATAAAAAAAACAAAGGGCTGTTAAACACTCGACGTTGGACAACTGTATGTCTTGTTGGTAGGAGAGCCTAGACGATATTCACCAGTTCTATTTTCTTCTATTTGTCAGCGTTTCTTTTTTTAGATATTAAGAAACAGTGCTGAAAAAACATGCTGCAGATCTTCGCTGCTTCAGTTTCTCAATCATATCGAAACGCTAATGCGCATTCTGTCTTTGGTTTTGCTTAGGGGGTTTAAGTCCCAAAGCGACTCAGGTTATGAGATACGCCGTAGGGAAGGGCTCGGGAAATTTCCGACGTTTCTTCTTTGTAATGTACTCCTGCTTAAAAATGTTAATACGTAGGTCAGCATGTTGGGAAAGTTAGAGATACGACAGTGCAGCCCCGTGCCAAAAAAAAGGAGAGAACACATTTGTCTCGCAATCAGCATTTTCGAGCATGTGTTCAAAACTACTTAGTTTCGGCTTCTTGTCTTCGATTTTGCACGTCTGTTTACCAAAGCACTACAGGCAGTACGCTGTCTGTAAAGAGACCACAGTGCCAAAAACCACCTACCATCCCACTGTGTTCCTTCTCCAAGAATACTCAGTGGGAGACACAGCTTCGGAACCGAAATCTCGAGGCAATTTCTCGCTGAGAGCGTTGCACGCGACAGGGCCGCCGTGTGGCAGCACTAACAAGCACAGCCCAATGCCCCATTCGCAAAGCTAAAGAAAAGAAAAATGGAGAGAGTGAAGCGGGGGGGAAGGGGGGGTTAAGAACCCGGCATGAATGTGCCACTCGCTCTCAGCCGTCCTGTCGAGATGTCTTCTCCCAACGAGCTTGACTCGTCGTGGGACCGTGGCGGCACTAGCTGGGAGGCGAAGCCGGATGGCAGGGGCAAAGGCACCCACCACCACCCATAAAACAGCGAGAGAAGGAATGCCAAAGAGAGAAAGAGAAAGGAGGAGGAAAACGAGGGCGTGGCCACGTGCGAGGACCCTCTCGCCCACGTGTCGCCCTGCAATAGAAGCGGCGGCGCCAAAGAGCTCCTCCGGTCGCCGGCCCACCGCCAATCACAGTTCGCGCCGGCCACCGCAGTGCTCCGCCCCATTTGTCTTCTTGCTGCGGGGTCAGGGGCACCTTTGGGAGAACCCCAACCATCGCCGCATACACGAGAGAGCGCGCCTGGGCCACCATCTAGGAGATTCTCACACAGCGCACCTCTTCCCCATCGCCCCCAACTCCTCCTCCCCACGTATATGGAAAAGAGAGCGAGAGAGAAAGCTGCACCGCCTGCTGCATGCGAGGAGCGCAATCTCTCCCGTCGTCGCCTGTTTTCGTGATCGACTCGTGCCGTTTTTTGCCCCCCGGTTGCTCCCGATTTTCCCCCGGGAGAAAAAGCCGGCAGGGGTTTTGGGGACGCCGAGACAGGAGAGAGGGGAGAGAGGGACGAGGAGCAGCCCGGCTTTCATAACGCGATCCCCGAGCGCGCGCTGTCTATCAATCCTCGAGCGTTGCAGGCGGCGGTGGCAGCAGCACGAAACGTCGCTCTTCCTTGAATTTGACGCATCGCCCACGAAGCCTGCCTCGGTGCTGAGCCTCGTTTCCCTCTTCCTCCCCCTTCTCCCCTCCTCCCGTTCTCCGTCCCGTTCCTTTTGCGCTCATGCCAGCGCGATGGAGGAAACTGCAGATCGCTCGCCCTTAGCTACCGGCCCGGCACGGTGTGCTGTTGCTGAACAGGGATGGCGAAACGCCATGTAGTGCATGCCTCTACGTGGGTCGCAACGCAACGTATAGTATATAGTTTCGTCATCATATTGGCGCGTCCGTTTCACGGTGTCATCCTTATCCCGTTGATCGCATACCGTGCGGGCAAGCATGAATTTTCGGACGCTGAGAGTCCCTCGTTAGCTTATGAAACAGGCGGGAAACGAAAAGAAAGAATTGATAGGTTTCCAAGTGCCGTATATGCAGAGTGTGCTGTGCGAGAGATGCCGCCGCAGCGAAGGACACAAGTCTGATTTCAACCTCCACGAATTCTTTAACATGCACCGAAATCGTTGTTCTTGCATCTCGGATCCCGCGATGTCGTGCCAATAGCAGAACGCGAAAACCATGAAGCGATCGTTGCGGGTGAATGAAAAGAACGGAAATAAAATAATTAGACGATTAATTACCTTAAATTGACTAATAGACTTTTTTAAATTTAGGGGGCACTATTTTATTGTGAAATCGGTGGCCATCAACATCGAAGGTAAGCCTTGTTTTTATATTTTCTTAATAGGCAATGAGGTTCGAAAAATCGAACATCGAAGTTACGCATTTGAAAACTTGTTGATTTGGGTTTCCTGCATTTACTAAATATTAAACGATGTCGCGGCGCGTGGTATCCTCAGCAAAATCAAGTTAACTTCCTTTATATCAATGACCAAATTCACCAACTGTTTCCGTATTTAATACAAAAGAGGTGCGAAAGACGCCATTTTAAAATACTCAATGTGCGAAAGCCAACTGAACGAGGTTTCAAATGTGTATTTTTTAGCTTCAATATTTCGAACGACATTGCCGATTAGGAAAATTTTAAAACACTGCTCGGCTTCGATGCCGAACTTCGCAATATAACCTTGCGCCTCCCCCCCTAAAATTAAAAATAAAAAAGTTTATTAATAGTTTAATTATTGATCCATACGAGGTACTAATGCCCGCCTAACTATACAAAATCGGTACACGTTGAAAAAATCACCCTGTGTATCACATACACACGTCTGAACTTGTGTTAATTGCGACCACTGGAGTAGAATAATTAACATCAGAGAGAAGGCCGGAGCACACGCAGGCTAAAGCGGCCAAAGAATAGAGTGCGCTACATAATACAGGCTTCCGCGGGTACTATATCGGTGACACCAAGAAAAGCCCTGTCGATATCTTCACCACTGTCGCCATTATAAGCACGGCTGTACGAAATCTGATAATCACGAACCATTATTGCGCTTTTTCCTCTTTGTACTTAAAACGACGCGAGCAGAGAGCGAAAGGGCAGAGGAACAAGTCGGACAGATAGCGATGCCTCAGGGGAAGTGAGGCACGTTAGTTAACATCCACTGGAGGCGAGCCTTTCTGATGAGTAAAAAACGATCGGTTATAAAGATTAATCAAAATTTCAGCATTTTCGACTTGACTTAACTTTGCAATCGAACGGAAAACAGTCAAGCTCGTATTTAGATTACCACACGAATATTCGCACAGATATTTTTCTGCAGCAGCACACCCTTGATTAAAGGGCAGGTGAAGAGGTTTTAGAATTCGACGAGTTTAAAGAGGTAGAATGTGTGAAACTTGGAGGTAACGCATGCGAAATATTTTCGTGCCATGATTTTAAATGGTGACGTAGTCGCAGAATAAATTCGCATTGGTGGTCAGGCTTATCTGCAGTGCGCAGGGATGGGCAGATGCCGCAACGATGACGTCATATAGGGAGGCGCTGCGTTTCGAGCTAATAAACGGTTGTTTCAATGAATCAAACCAACGCCGCCGACGGCGAAGCTCACGAAGCATTGTTGGGCGGTGTTGGAAGGCTCAGTGAAGCTCGTGGGCGAAGGTAGCGGGCATCTTAAATTTCGGCAACAATGACGTCATCACGAGTTTCTCTTCACTTCTCTAACGTAGTGAGAAGCCTAACTATCGCTGCGGTTCCTGGGCAGAATGTGCACGCGACTTCGGCACGGTTAGCACAAGCTCGAAACAGCCGACCCCCTCTTGAAACAAGGCGTTCAGCTTCAGCGTACAGTATACACGTACGAACAACGCATTAGCGATACGTCGAACGACCCCATCCTCCTCCGCTATACACGCAGAGACACGGCGTTCCGTCTGTATGCCGTACATACACTTGGTTCACCGCAGGTTGACAGCGCGGCGTCGGTGGCCGCACATGCGTCGGCGACTGCAGAAACAAACTCGCGTGATTTGAGACAGCCTGCTCGTACAGCGACCCACTCAGCACCGCGGTGGGGCCGCGGCGCAATTAGACGGGTTCCGCCGCGTGCTTCAATGGGTTCGTTTCTTGGCCTTTGTTTCGTGTAAGCGTGTCCCCACTCGGGCCGCACGCTCCCGCTTGTTCTCGAGAACGACAACTCGCATTCAGCGCTGCACAGTGCCACCAGCGAGCGTGTGCGTGCGGAGTCGAGAGGGTGAGACAAAAGTCTGCCGCGCGCGTCAGCTGTCATGAGTGGCGAAAGTGAAATACTGCCACCAACGAAATCAGCGCCGCATTTAGCGGCGATTGTCGCCTCGAAAGCCGCGTGATGACGTCGCCTCGTTCACCGGTCCTGTCGAGGACGCCACAAATGACGAAGGAAAATTCTTCACGCCCGCTGTGCGTCATGGGAGTCTGTATGTACTCGAACAGCTTGCGTTGTTGCGTACACACGTTACTTGAACTTGTTTTCTACGCATGTTCTTCCTTCGTGCCACTTATTTTCAAAAAAGACTGGAAAGCTACGGTGAATGACTATAAAGTGGACCTCCCTCCGTTATGTTCAGTCACGTGGACCTGAAGATCAGACAGGCGATCGAAAGTGGCATTTGCACAGTGATATCGGATCAGCACGCCAAATCACACTGCGTACAAGTTGATTCAGCTAGAATAAGTCCAAATCGGCCACTAAAAGACAGAACAGGGCAAGCAGAGAAGAGTGATAGAAGGCACTGCGTGGCACCTTGGGTTTGTAAATGCTACAAAGCTTGAACATGAAGCGCGAACATGAATGGGTTCATGCGCAACAAGCATATCACTGTATTTCACGTCAATCTTCTCTGTATCTACATCATCAACCTACAGTGGTTGACGACGTCCCATTTTCTTCCTTGTGACACTTCTTCCTTTCTATCTTCCTTCCCTATTTCTCTTTCTTATTCCCTTCTTTACTTTAATTGTGACCTTCTTCCATTGCAAGCTTTCATTTCTGCCCCATACCCGACGCCAATCTCAGGACAATACGTAGGCTTGAGCAACCAGACCGGGGTCAATCTATTGGTTTTTCACATCGTAAAGTCCCTATAGCTCTCTCTTTTCCAGGTAACTCGGCTGTTACATGAGCACAGCGTTAAAAAAAGGAAATAAATTTTGCATAGGAAAATGCGCAAAAGAAACAATGAAATCATGCGCAATGTTCCGTTAAAGTTGCACATGCGCCAATGATGACCCGCGCGTGACGGCGCTCAAGCATTTCAGAGCGTGTCCTCGCGTGTGACAGCCGCAGTCGCGATATTGGAAGGCGATAATTGAATGGCGGCACGAGCCTCTTCATCCCGCCCCAAAGACAGCGTGTATCGAGTTAGCGGCTGTGTAAAGGCGTGCCACGAAGATCTCACACGTGCCACGCACGCACGCACGCATTGTGAGCGCGTTCAGGTCTATACCTTCCCGTTCCTTCCCCCATCTTATGTGCGTGAATGGTTGCCGCTTCCTTTCTGGCCACATAAGAAGACGCCGGCATATAAACGCCCGTGGTTTCAGTATGGCAGAACACGCGCAGTCGAACGAGCGGACGAATGTCGTTCAGGAATCAGCTCGGCTCCTATATATCTCTTCGCCGCCGCCACGGAGACAGTTTTCACGCACGTGTATACTTGAGCCCTGCATGCAGTCCGCCGCGGTCGCGCCAAAGGAAAAGCCGACAGAGATCCGACCCGTTGGACACGACGGCCTGTCTTCCCCTTTGAGTTCCTCTCGTACAGCCCTTATGTAACGGGCGCGCTGTATAGCTCTTGACGGTGCTGCAGTCGCATATACGACAAGAGGCCCGATGAATAACGAGCATTATCCCGAGCCGCCCGGGAACGGAGAGGTTACGTGGCGATTGTGCAGGTGCCTTTCCTGTACGGACGTCGCGCCATCTGCTGGACTCTTCGGTGAGTCCTTCTATTTCTCGTTCTTTTTTTCTTTTCTTTTTTTTTTGGCACACGCGACTTGGGAAGACACGCGCATACTCATACCCAACAATTCTGGATAAAACATTTTTGAACGGGAAAGAGTTTATGAACGCAACTTTTTATATATTGCAAGATTTCACTATAGCAATCAATATATCCAAAGATCTCCCTTAGGCAAGCTTCAATTTTTTTTATATTTACGTTTTTGCTAATGTCAAAAGCGTTCCCTATAGGTTTTTTATGGCAGTATTAACTGCTCCGATGCGAGCAATGGAAAAAGTTTAAAAGAAAGATTTTGCTACACGTCGTAATGATGGATCATTACCTTCAATATTTTCATAACAGAATGTTACAATTTTTTTATATTCAAAATATTTGTCCAATAATGCTGGACATGTTAGGCATGACGGGTGATTCATGTCCCGAGTTAAGCGGACAACTCCCTGCCTAAGTGTTCACATTGAGTGGATTTAGGATGTAAGAGGCAAGTTGCGTCTCTGTACAGGAACGATCTAATGCTGGAAAATGCAAAATTGTGCACTGCATGGATGCAGTATCGTCATTTACAATACCGGAAATTGCTTATCTGGGGCTTGTATGCATACTTGTCTTCCTAATATGGATGGGAAAAGAAGCTATGCGGCGCGCGCTCCTGGTCGCGCTCAGTATGACGTGAAACTCATCGTCAGCGCCTGTATACAGAGCTGTACAGCAACAGCGCACGCCACGATAAAACAAAAAATAAAAACCTACGCTTTGGGCTAGCAGCTGAAGAGATCAATTTAAGCCAGTATACGCATTTAAAAATTTAAGCCAGTATACGGAAGGATGATCGGCTTCCTTCACCCTTTTTTGACGTGGCACGACCCGCGTCACGAGCGCCGGCCACGTGCCGAGGAAGTAGAAGTGAAGCCAGCAAGCGCTGTGCCATATACCTGGGGTGAAGAAGAAGAAGAAGAAGAAGAAGAAGAAGAAGAAGAAGAAGAAGAAGAAGAAGAAGAAGAAGAAGAAGAAGAAGAAGAAGAAGAAGAAAAAGAAGAAGAAGAAAAAGAACAAGAGAAAGAAGAAGAGAAAGAAGAAGAAGAAAAAGAAGAAGAAGAAGAAGGAGGAGAAGAAGAAGAAGGAGGAGAAGAAGAAGAAGAAAAAGAAGAAGAAGAAAAAGAACAAGAAAAAGAACAAGAGAAAGAAGAAGAGAAAGAAGAAGAGAAAGAAGGAGGAGAAGAAAAAGAAGGAGGAGAAGAAGAAGAAGAAGGAGGAGGAGAAGAAGAAGAAGGAGGAGAAGAAGAAGAAGAAGGAGGAGAAGAAGAAGAAGAAGAAGAAGAAGGAGGAGAAGAAGAAGAAGGAGGAGAAGAAGAAGAAGAAGAAGAAGAAGAAGAAGAAAAAGAAGAAGAAGAAAAAGAACAAGAAAAAGAAGAAGAAGAAAAAGAACAAGAAAAAGAAGAAGAGAAAGAAGAAGAGAAAGAAGAAGAGAAAGAAGAAGAGAAAGAAGAAGAGAAAGAAGAAGAGAAAGAAGAAGAAGAAGAAGAAGAAGAGAAAGAAGAAGAAGAAGAAGAAGAAGGAGGAGAAGAAGAAGAAGAAGAAGAAGAAGAAGAAGGAGGAGAAGAAGAAGAAGAAGAAGAAGAAGAAGAAGAAGAAGAAGAAGAAGAAGAAGAAGAAGAAGAAGAAGAAGAAGAAGAAGAAGAAGAAGAAGAAGAAGAAGAAGAAGAAGAAGAAGAAGAAGAAGAAGAAGAAGAAGAAGAAGAAGCGGTACAAACAACGTGTGCCATATTACTTGAGGAGAAGAAGAAGAAGAAGAAGAACGCTGGGAGCTGCGTCTCGAATACAACAACAATAACCTGCGTCTCGGCCGGACTCCGCTGCCACCTTGCCGTCGACCACCACTTCAACAGAGAAGACCGCAAACGAGACACGTAGCGCCAGCAGGCGCCACCTCCTCTTCGGCACGTGGCCAGCGCTGGTCACACGGGTACTTGAAGTCACAGGCACTTGGTCACAGGTACTTGAAGTGCCGCCGCTTTCAGCCGCTTCTCTCTTTTTTTGTGTGTGCCGGGAAGTGCATTCAACGTCTCCGGCTGATTCTGCCTTAAAGTGTAAACTTGCAGAGAAAGCTAAGCGGCTAAAGTTATGAGCCGAGATGCGGCAAGTTGCTGAGCACCGGAAGAAAAAAAAAAGCAAGCAGTGATATTTTAGCATCAGTAACAAAGCTGCTGATAAGAGAAGGACTCCTAGTAAATCGTATAGCCCAGCCGAAGCTTTTCTCGCCTTGTCGGCCAAAGAAACGATTGCTCACGTTGTATTTATACGCCACACATTATCGTTTCCCGGGGTAAATTTCAATTCTGTGCCACGACAGGTCGCGACTAAGTCGCTGTGGCTCCGCTGTTTCAAGGCCCACAATGAAGTGGGCGACTCTGCATGGTTAAATGTGTTTATGCGTCGCCAATATTATACGTTACATGTCTGCATTTCAGATAGATTTTACTCCCTAAACTTATACAAGAAAGTGACGGGAACTCCTTCTGGATCGACGCAGTGACTGTTTTTTTTTCATGTTAAACACCTCATCAATAGTTTTCTTACGCCTTTCAAAGAGAGTAAGCTTACAGAGGAAATAGGTGTGGTGAACAAAATGTCCCAAACCTTCAAATAAAATCAAACCAAATCAAATTTATTTCAACGTCACAACGTACACTGCAACGCTGCGAATGCAGGCAAAAACCTTCTGGAGGCTTGACGGGCCTACACCCTGCTAACAAATACTTGACAGGAACAGCAGTGATGATCAATATATTTGGAATGACCAAAAAAGAATAAGAAAATTAGGGAGAACCCGAATTAAACAAGAAAATGACTTGTGCAATCTGGTTTAACAGTGAGGAGATACATTCCGAGTTAAGAGCGGTTGGCAAACAGTATTTTACTATTCAAGAGAAATACACCGTAGTTCGAAATTTTCATGGAAACAAGAAAAAGCGGATTCCGATCAAACTGTACATCTCTCAAAAAGCCGTCATGAAGTGCTCGCGTGTCGACATTTCAAAGGATTCAACGTCACGAGTCAGATGAAGTTTACATAGTCTGTCCTTGAATTGTTTCGACAGGAAAATGTTCAAATTCCAGCACGCCTTTGCTTCTGGAAACATTTAATGAGAAACGGTTCTCTTGTATATACGGCAGTCTACTGGCGCCACCTCTCAACGATATATAATTAGATCGTGCGATACTCCGCCATCATCAAACTCTGCGTTCAAATGAAACTGCACTCGCGCTCCTAATTGGTACAACCAGGAAACAAGCGTCACGAAGCTGTTTCCTCGTGTCGTTTAAATAATGCCCGTCGTTGAGCGTGAGTTACACCGCGTGTCGCAGGGGCCATTTTGTTCTTGACTACTTCTCCCGAGCGCCCCGTGCCTCAAATACAACTCGCGGGAGCACCCGTATATCAGCTCCACAAATGACGCATACATGACCGCGGTAAATAACGAACAACGACTCTTTTCTCGCTACCAAAAAGAAAACGTTTCTCGCGAATTTTTCGCGCCCTAGTCTCGATCGCGCGCGCGCGCGTGCGAGTTCGATTGTCCCTGCCACCGCGGCAACCAATGTTCGAGATCGACAATTGCGCTTATTCTTTCTGTTAAAATTTATTACCCTTCACGCCGTCAGATATATATGCGTCCGACTCTTAGAGCCGGAGAGCGCGATGTTTCGAGCAATGTATATATATGTACTCCAGCACGGTTTCGCTTTCAGGTCGTTCGGCGACAAAGGTCGCCAAGTTGGGGATCTCGGCGCATGCGCGAAATCACCGAGCTACGAAAAAATGGAGAAGAGACAGAGAAACATTTGAGCTTGCTCTATTCAAGCGCAAGCAGGTGCCGCATCGCGGCAGCTCACATGCATGCTTCTGGGAACACAGGGTGTGTGTATATATGCAGTGCGTGTGCGCGGGTTCATAACGCGCCAGAGAAAAGAAAGGCAGGAAATTTTGATGCCGATGTGAGCGCGTAGTATAGAAATGGGAAACGCCGATCCACGTTGGCAAAAGCAGCCAGCACGAACTTTTGCTCGCTGCCGAAGCGACGCCCCCGCGTGCGCCTTTGTGCCCGCGCGCGCTCACTTGGCGAGATAAATTAAAGGTGAATGGAGAAGTTTCAATCACGGGGGCCGCGCGCAAACACACCCTGTGTGTGTCTCGCTTCTTCCTTCTTCCTTTCTATCCCGATTTAAAACAAGACTAAATACCTCTGTCGAGAAAAGAGAAATATCGAAGCGTTCTAGATAGAGAGAAGCGACGGTGGTGGAAAGAAAATAGAGAAGAAAGCGTGTTTTTTGAGAGAAAAATAAAGAAAGAAAGAAAGAAAGAAAGAAAAAAAGAAAGAAAGAAAGAAAGAAAGAGAGAAAGAAAGAAAGAAAGAAAGAAAGAAAGAAAGAAAGAAAGAAAGAAAGAAAGAAAGAAAGAAAGAAAGAAAGAAAGAAGGAAAGAAAGAAAGGGAGGTTAATGTCGTTGTAATAGTTTTCACAGCGCACACGCGGGTGTGAGCTCGCGCTTCTTTCATGTTGCGCGGGATGGCGAACGGGCCACGAGCCCGCGCCCGTTTCTGCCACCGAAACCGGGTGCCGTTGTGCGCGCCGCTCCTTAGGAGAAAAGAAAAACGGCTGCCCCATTCCGCGTTTTCAAAACGGAGCAGATTGATCGCCCTTTCTTCTTCGGACTGCTGCCACGTCGTTCGGCGGCGTCACAATGCGACCTGCGTGGCCTCCCCCCCTTCTCACAGCGAGAGAGCCCCGGGCCAGGCACCCGCTGCGGTGACGGAACCCCGTGCCGTAGACACAGACATCGCCCCGCTCTCTCTCTATCTCTCTCTCTCATAACCGGCACAAAAGACCGAAAGGAGAAACGAGCACGGATGGGTGCACCTGTCATGCGTGCGTTGTACGCGAAGAGAGCTACCTGCGCTGCGGCATATAAATCTACTGTTTGCCGAGCGACAACCACGATAGGCGCGAAGGCCTGTGTGTGCGTGCGTGTACGATAAAGAAACGTATGCCTGCGTAGCATATGCGCAGACGATCACATGCAGGCGCATATAGGGAAACACGCGTCGCGATTCGCGACTCGGAGAATGCTTTCGACGAGGCAGTGAAATGCTGCGTCTATTGTGTTATGCCGGCTCGCGACCGCCGTCGAGAGGTGGGTAGAAAAAAATATATGGTGATGGCCGAAAAATTTGGAGAAAGGAAAAAAAATTGCGCGCGCTCCGACCGAGTTTCCAGCGAGGGGTGAGCGCGTAGTACGCGTAAACAGTTGTCGCCGTGCATGCGTTCTGTGGCGAGTTTGACGGACGAAACAAACGTTCGCGGTGCCGTAGATTTATGGGCTACGCTTTGGAATGACAGAGTGTGTGCGTTCCTTTGTTGGAGGTGACGGAGGGTGGGTACCGACTAATGAGTCAGTCACTCGAGAAAAAAAAAAGAAACTGGACGGTTACCAGTGTGTAACACGAGATTAAGTGACATCTGTCGAGGTGTTTTAATTCACGACACACTGAGCATACAAGGTAAAATTACTCTTGAAAAATAATTAAAACATTACTATTTAACGTTCTTAAAAATAGTCCAAATTAATAAAGTTGAAGCACCATTTACTGCTTTCTAAGAGAATGACATTACATTAAAATTACTTCCTAAAGATAGCCGCCGCGGTGGCTGAGTGGTTATGGCGCTCGGCTGCCGGCCCGAAAGACGCGGGTTCGATCCCGACCACGGCGGTTGTATTTCGATGGAGGCGAAATTCTAGAGGCCCGTGTACTGTGCGATGACAGTGCACGTAAAAGAACCCCAGGTGGTCGAAATTTCCGGAGCCCTTCACTACGGCGTCCCCATAGCCTGAGTCGCTTTGGGACGTCAAACCCCCATAAACCAAACCATAAACCAAACTTCCTAAAGGCAATGCAATTGCAACTTATTTACATGTCGGTTTTCATTCATTCCAAAGAAAAAGCAAAGTAAACACACTAAGAGAAACACCCCTGTCTCTCCAGACGCCAGGCACTCATTCTTTGGTTTTCCCGCCAAATTCCGTTTCAGCCAGCTATTCCCTCAGCCTGTTATTTCCAATAGTACGGGCCATCACATGAACAAGATAACGCCAACAAAAGAGAAGGATAAGATGACATCAAGATAAGGTGTCAGTGTTGGTTTGTAACGAGTGCCATCTACGTCTTCGGCGGCGCATCGGCGCTTTACATCTTGATGCTTGGCCGATGCTCGCTACGCGTGCTCCCCTGCCTACCCATCATGCTCTCCTGCCTACCCGACTATACGGTGGACACCGGCAGTATCGGACGCACAGTTCTACCCAAGTCTGTCTCTTCTTGCCGATCTTTTACGCTAGCCCGGGCTTGCCGCGCGTTGTTGCAGCTTTCGAGGCGCACTGCCGGGCGTACGGAGACCAAAGTTTTCACCGTTCAAAGGTCAGCGGTTCATTTTAAATAAAATAATTTCGAAAGGCATGAAATACTGCAGCCGCGAAAGTGCTGCCCTAAAGTCTTCTATTGCATTTAGATTGATTGACTAGAAAAGAAATTCATTAGATTACAAATACCCGCCGCGGTGGCTCAGTGGTTAGAGCGCTCGGCTACTGATCCGGAGTTCCCGGGTTCGAACCCGACCGCGGTGGCTGCGTTTTTATGGAGGCGGAACGCTATGGCGCCCGTGTGCTGTGCGATGTCAGTGCACGTTAAAGATCCCCAGGTGGTCGCAATTATTCCGGAGCCCTCCACTACGGCACCTCTAATTCTTCCTGTCTTCTCTCAGTCCTTCCCTTATCCCTTCTCTTACGGCGCGGTTCAGGTGTCCGCCGATATATGAGACAGATACTGCGCCATTTCCTTTCTCCAAAAACCAAATAAATTAATTAAAAATTACAAATTACCAGGAAAAGTAATTAAATTACAGTAATTCAATTACTCCACTATCTTATACTGATGTAAGGAATTTAAAAGCGGCATACATATAGTATGTAAACATATAAGGGCGTTATTAGTTTTCCACGCATGCATACGCCGCCTCTCCTCTCCTCGAGCGGCGCGGTTTGCAGCAGCCGCTGCAGACAGGGTGTGCAGACCTTCCTCCGCTCTCGCCTTACTCTCCATCCATCTTCCACGGTAACCACCCCCCGAGTGGTTGCCGTGGCAACCACCCTCTGGTCACGAACTGTATACTATACAACGGCGCGAATCCCGGGGAAGAGGCGCTTTTATTTCTGATAACCCGCCCGGCTAGTAATGCGGTAAATCAGCGCTGGCCTGCATGCCCAGGTTTCGGCAGCACATTTCGTCCGTGTCCATGAACCTAATGCTGAGCACAAAGTTGCCGGACTGCTTGGCATACACGATTTTAGCTTCGGTTGTTGCCGATTGCTGGAAATCGAAGGGCTTTGCCACTGCCTGCTGCACATATCTACGCCGACTTTACGCACGCGCGAAAACTAAGAAAGCCAGCAAGAAACTCTATCTGCTTGCATATTTCACATGTGTAGGCCCTCAAACAAAATGCACACTGATAAAGATTATTGCTAAACGCCTGAATATGTCTATACACTCAGTCTGAAATTCTTTACATGGCACCTAGAAACATACACCGTGTGAGTATTGAGCTTGTAATTGCAGTCGAACCTCGTTATAACGAAGTTGAAGGGGCCCGGCGATTACTTCGTTATAGGCGTAACTTCGTTATAGCCCGTGTTCATAGAGCTTCCAAAGGAAATCGTCAATCCTTCGTTACATTCATTATTTCGTTATAAGCCATTTAATTACAAAAGAGGTTCGAATGTATAATATAGGTCTCATTCTCAGCATCTGTTGTGATATGTTGGGGGCCTGTTGATGCAGCAATCGCTCGGGCGGACGTAGTTGCTGAAACGCGTGTAATTTTCGATCATTTTTTTGCATTATTTGTGTGAGCTCCTTTCCGTCTGCACACGGCAGTGGTAATAGCACAGCTGGAGACAGTCATTTGCATGTGGTGTGTACGCACGGACAAAATTCTGCGGGCAAAGAGAGATTGAAAGGTGTGGCCGTTCAATGCATTCCTGCATTAAAAATTGTTAATTATCGGGTTTAACTTCCCGGAGTGACTCATATAGGCTATGAGGGACGGCGTAGTGGAGATCTCAGGATTAATTTTAACTACCTGAGATTCTTTAACGTGCGCTGATATCGCACAGCACACGGGCGCCCTTTGCGTTCCACCTCCAACGAAACGTGGTTGCTGCTGCCGGGATAAAACCCAGGCCTCCCGCCGGCTGAGTAGCCGAACGCCTTAACCACTGGACTACCGCGGCGGGGCCTAAGTCATAGCACTGTCGACGCAGGTTATGAATATTTTCGATTGGCCACTTAGGCCGAACGAGATGATTGCGCATGCAAATCAATGCAAAGCGCCCATAGGACGGGCCTAACGAAAAGCAGCTATAGAAAACAAGACAGCTTGCCACTCGAAACACAACTGTGTGTCCCCCAGAACATATTCGTTTACTCTTAGACGGCGTATTACGACGCGCTCACTGCAGAAAGCGTCAACGAAGGAAGCCAACTAGCGCATTATCTGGAGCCTGGCTTTACCAAACCACATAACGCTCCTTAATCATGCCCTCCTACTCCCGGCTTTTCTGAACTTTCTTGGCTCTAATTTATTGATCATGTTTGTGACCCCCCGCCAATGAAATTTTCCTCTCATTCATGTGTGACCAAAAACACGTCACACTTGGGCGAAATTTCGGTGATGTGAAGAACTTTGGAGGAGAGGATATCAATTACGCACGAGTGGAGACGCGCTGACTGCGGCTGACCAGCGAGGCTTCTTGCCTCCCTGTCGCCGAGGTGTTAATGGCCGCATTGTGCGTCTCGCTCCAGGGTGCGGGACGTGACCGGAGGCGCGCGCCGCGGGACTCCACGATCCCAAATAAAGGTGCGGCAGAAAAAAAAGCAAAAATATGGAGGGGGGGGGGGGGGCTGTATTTGTTTGTGCGCGTATCTCAGTCAGCAGGTGCACTTGCCCCTCGCGACATACGCGCAAGGGCGTGGCTTTGCCACCGAATCGAAATTACTCCAGAGCTCTCCACTACGGCGTCTCTTTCTCTCGCCATTCTTCCGCTCCTTTCATGCCTTCCTCACGGCGCGGATACGATGTCCTCAAGAGTAGTGACACAGGTGCAGCATGCTTTGCTTTCCTCAAGAAGTTTTCTTGTGGATCTTGGAAGCAAGGGCTGGTACACTGATTGTTTATCGGCTTGTTTCTTTGCTTGGTTGCTTTTCTTGTTAATTTAGTTTGTTGGGCAGTTAGATATGTAGAACATTAGTTATTTAGATAAGCTGATTCCTTCTTTAGTTTGCATGTTTGTTCGTTTCAATGGCCAGATTGCTGTTCAGATAGAATGTGAGAAGAGCCATGCGCGTCAGTGTTCACTGAGAAGGAGGAGGTTGCTTTTGCAAGACGTTCCCGACTTGCGAGACTAACTTCGGCTATCGCTCCACCCCAAAGCCACCTATGCCGTAGAAGCAGGTGTCCAGCACGTGAAACATGAGAGCAAGATTAGACCGCTCAACTCACTATAAATGCACCGAACAAGTGCGCGATCAGGACACAAGCTCGCCGGGACCGACATATCAGCCAGGCCAGGTTCAGTGTGTACTGAAGTGAGTCTACGAGTCTCTGAGATGTCAAAATAATGGTGCTCTTGTGCACCAAGTCTGGGAGGTGAAACTGGATTCGGCGTTAACGTCACTGCTACTCCTTAGCTTTTCCTCTGCCTTGCAAGTCTTTTCAAACGTTTCATTGCATTCATCGAACCCATTTCGGCGTTGTGACTGCTAAAGCAGTCCGAATCTTCAACAGTCCACCGAATTATTACATGGAAAATTCTTAACCATCGCAGCGTACCTCAAAAGATGAGTACGCGACACACCGTTATCGAAACACTCGGGGTATTAAAAACTTAGTGTTGTCTAAAATCGTTGTTAACTTAGACTGTCGGCTTTGTCTCTTATGGGATGAATCGGGCAGGCTCTTGCTGTGCGTCTACTACGAAGTACGTACCTGAACGAACCTCGACACTTCTCTCCCATCATTTAGCTGGGGTAAGTTTGTGTGCACAAGAGAAACCGCATATTATGTGACGTAATTCCTGCTGCGAGCGACTGGACTACAGCTGTAGTAACTATCCACTCTTTCCATGGGTCACTCTTCTTCGTCGAAAAAAATTGACGTCGGCATGGTTTTCCTATATAATACCTCGCGCTTGGAGGAAGCTGGGGAGCCCCCCCCCCCTTCTATAGATTCCCCTTGTGGGAGGTTTAGTGACTTTATGGTGCAGAAATTTGATTAACAGTTTCAGTTTACGTTTTACATTTAAAATAAAGCGCACAGAAATAGACCGATTTAAAGCATTCAAATTGTATATTTGGAATGTCTTAACCGAAACATTTCTAGCTTTTGTAACCTAGGCCTCCGAAAATCTTTTAGTGGACAAAATTGACGCTTCTTTTTTTTTTGATACTGTAAGTCCCATCAGGGACTGTAACAGGAAGGGCTATGATTGATACAACCAGGTGCAGTACACATATTGGTGAGTAAAACAACTTGCACAATAACATATGACAAAAATAGTTGCAAAATCGGTTAGAGAATTCAAGTTGAGCTACAAATAATAGGCTGCAAATATGGTGACAAGCATACCAAAAAAAAAGGAAATCGGCTGCAGTTAGTGCAGTAATTTCAGTCTAGGCACAAACAAAACGGTAAAAAACAGGGCAGAATAGAAAAGTGTGGAAAATGAGAATAACTACTGGGAAACAAACAGGTGATCTATAACCAGGGCACTAAACGCATCTAACGACGAGCTGTTAGTAATATCTAACAGTAATATTAACCACACAGTACGTAAAACTGCATCGTTAGTTATGCGATAATTGCGAGTTTTATCTATAAAGTAAAGGCACAACTACGAATCTATAAACTTGATATATCACTCTAAGTCCATTATAAGTTTTCTAATGGGCTTGATTTATGGAATTGAGATATCTGTTTTGAAAGGCAGATTTGTAAAAATAATAGTTGGGCATCTCCAAATCCTTCAGGTTGCAGCAATGTCGTATTTAAATTACAGCTGATATAAATTCAAAAGATGCTCCAGGAGTTTCTAATTATTAATTTGCTCCTTTTAGCGCAGAGAGTTTTGTCCCATTAAGTTTTATTTGTTCCGCTTGCAAAGTTACTTCTCCAATACACTCAGACAAGGACCCCAGAGGCAAAGTTGAAACCTTCAACGCCCGACAAAATGTATTCGCATTCTTATCAACACTTTAAGAAGAGAAGCCGAGAAGACCATGATCTCTTGCTAGATCCTCACCACTAATGCTTATAAATATTTAGAGAAACCTTCAATGCCAGCCCTACAGAGTGGATCTGTGGAACAAGTGTTCCTATTGTCAGCAAAGCTACTTAAGCAGGGAGGCCATTCGCCGGACAGAAGTTGCAGAATGGAGACTGGACCTCAGCAAAGGTGGTACATTTTTACTGCCGCCCTACCACTGTGGACAATTTCTCGGGATACGTCCTTGAAGCAACGCCATAACAGTTAACCGCGACTGCGAGAGCGTCTGCCTAATACAAATATGCGTTCAGCGTCCGGTGATGAAAAGTTCGCACCAAAGTTACGGTACAAATATCCATCATCATCAGCAGCGTCAGCAGCCTAACTATCTTCAATTCAGGACAAAGGCGCCTCTACAACTGATCTTCAATTAACAGTGTCTTGCACCACCTGTGCCCAAACTAACCCAGCAAGTTTCCTCAACTTACCTGTCCACCTGACACTCTGCTGCCCCCTGCTACACCTGCCTTCTCTTGACAGTCGCTGCGCTGCCCTAAGTGACCATCATTTATCTGCTCTCCACATTACAATCCTTGGCCATCTCCATTTCCTCTTATTGATTTGAGCTAATCTATCATTAACTCGTGTTTGTTCCGTGGCACACTGTGCTCTCTTCCTGGCTATTAACGTTACCCCTATCGTTTTTCTTAGCACGGCTCCTTGCGTTTTTTGTTTTACTTAGCAGAAGACAATGATAAATTTCATTCTAGATAACGAAGCCACTTAATTTTAAGGAGGACATTACGCTTCCACTCCGTTTGAGTAGTGAGCGGCTATGGGCCTGCAGGCGGTGTTGCACGTTAAAGCCCAACGTTATTCACTTCTTTCTTGTTCCTTCCTGACCATCGGATAAAGGTTTCTTTCAACCTTTCTCAAGTGTCATCGCCCCCTCCACCTTCCAACCGCAGAAAAATAAGAAATGCTCATATCGAATTCAAGAAATAAAATGCCGGTGACAGAAACCCAGTTCACTTTCTTGTTTTGTTCACTCGATGGTGCAATCTCTTCCCGTCATGAGTGAAACCATCACCTGAAGGCCTTTAGGGGTGCTTACAATAAATGAATAAACAGACGGCGACCATCCCCACTCAGTGCCTCCGTTTCTTCGTTCCTCTTCATCCCTGTGCACGCGCCGACAAACACGCGTAACCCGCGCGGGCTGCACTGATTCGACAAGTGCAATCGAAGCGAGCAACGACAAAGAGAAAACAAGAAAGAAATCAGGGTGAGAGGCAAAAAGAATAAAAACCATAGAGAAGAAAACCGCGCTTCAGGGATGCTCCGACACGCGCTCTCTTGTTCTCCTTCCAAAGCACGTGTACACTATACGGCCACACACACCGCGCGCAGGTCTCGCAGCTCCTCCGCAGGCTCGGTGCAGGCAGCGTTAAAGCACTCACGCGCACGCACGCACGCACGCACGCACTTGACACGAGCGCGCGTGTTACTATCGACGCGCCGTTTGACGCGGGCGCCCCGTACATCCTGCGCGCGGCGACGCTGGGGACAAAGTGGGCGACACACGCCGCGCTTGTGTCGAACACCCCCCTCTCCCTTTTCTCTATCTTGCTGGAGGAGCGAGGGCTGTGCGCGCGACAGCAGACATCGCGCACTCCCGCTCAATGGACGCCTAACGAGCGGGCACCGCGCCGCGATTCAAGACCCCCTTGGCGCGTCAAAGGCCCCGCGAGCCGCCCCGTGTAGGCAGGCGGCGGCAGCGCGCTACCCGCGTATAAGCGGTACACCCCCGCGGCACGTTCAGCTTGATCGCCGGGGCAAAGTGCCTAACGGTGAACACGCTGACAAGGAGAGGTGGAGGAAGGCATTTGCGATGGCTGTACGCGGAGCTGTATGCACGGCTTGTTAGCGGCCTTTTCGTTTAGCGCAGTTTTATAACGTTTCCGGCACAGCTAATATAGCGGTCGTCGCTTTTTCGTGCTCTTCAAGAGCGACCTCGGCCAGGGCATAGATTTCCAGCAGGCACGCCGAAAACTTGGTGCGCGGAAGGGCTCATAAATGCATTGGAAGAATGGTTTGGTTTGGTTTATGGGGGGTTTAACGTCCCAAAGCGACTCAAGCTATGAGAGACGCCGTAGTGAAGGGCTCCGGAAATTTCGACCACCTGGGGTTCTTTAACGTGCGCTGACATCGCACAGCACACGGGCCTCTAGAATTTCGCCTCCATAGAAATTCTACCGCTCCGATCGGGATCGAACCCGCGTCTTTCGAGCCAGCAGCCGAACGCTGTAACCATTGAGCCACCGCGGCGGCCCATTGAAAGAATGGTCAGTAAATTTGACGGTGACGTGAGTCGGGGTAGGAGCTCGTAGTAATCTTATAAAAAGATTGATGAAGTTTTGCATGCCGAGAACATTTGCGGGCTGCGGAATTCATGCTTGAAGGCTCTGTAATAATTTCAGCCCCCTGGACTTTCTTCACTTACAGTGCGGTTTATACTTAAAGAGAATAAAACGAGTTGGCGTTTTTTTTTTATTTAAATGGGCATAAAAGGAGATTTTTGTGCTTGATTATGGCGCCGGTGTGTTCAAACCAATATAATGGCACATTTAAGTGTAATTTATCCAACAGCAGCATGTCTGGCATGAGGCATTATGCGGACATTTACTGAAGGAAGATTGTGGTCTCCAAGACTTATTACAAGTTTTTTCTTTCTGTGTGCGTGTGGGCCGCATTGCGCAAATAGAGCCAGCGTGGACGTACTATTATTTTTTTTTTCTCAAATCTGGGCTGCATGATGCTTTGGTTTATGGTAGTTTAACGTCCCAAAGCGACTCGGGCTATGAAGACGCCGTAGTGAAGGGCTCCGGGAATTTCGACCACCTGAGGTTCTTTAACGTGCACTGACATCGCACAGTACACGAGCCTCTAGAATTTCGCCTCCATCGAAATTAGACCGCCGCGGCCGGTATCGAACCCGCATCTTCCGGGTCAGCAGCCGAGTGCCGTAACCACTGAGCCACCGCGGCGGCTTTGGCTGCATGAAGAAGGCGCTTCCTTGGCTATACATGCTGAACTCGCAAGACTGTGTTCATCGGCAGAGTGTCAGTAGCTGAAGCGTAGCTGAAGCGTGGCGATATAATTGTGCTAGAATATCGCTCAGAGAATTAAAGCTCTATGGGACTGCGATGTGACGTGAGAGCAGCTCGATCCCATAATACAACGGAATGGTCATTTTAATCAACTGTCCAATGCGAATACGAATCTTCTGCAGCCTGCGACGTGGAGTCGTTATTTTACAGGTGCAGTTTGGTAGCCTGCAGCCGGAATTACGTCATGTACTGTGCGGTTTCTCTCGTTGCGCATGTAAACTTACCTCAGCTTAATGTTGGAAAAGAAGGTGTTGAAATTCTTGCAAGCATGTATTTCTCATTAGGTGCATAGCAACATCCTGCCGGCTTCGTTCCATACGGGACGAAGGAGACAGTCTGAATCACTATTTGGGACGACTAATCTAACCTGAATTTAAGTTTTTGATAGCCTGAATGTTTACATAACTATATCTCGAGTACCCGTATTTGGAGGTACTGCAATGCGTAAGAATTTTTCTATACATAATTACTTGAGTGAACTGCAGATTCGCGCTACTTCAGACTTCACAACGTCGGCAGGTTTCGGATGGACACAATGAAACATACTGATAGCCTTGCAAAGTAAAGGACGAGATACGCAATGGCAATGATTTTAACGCCGATTGCGGTCTCATCTCTAAGCCTTGGAGCGCAATAAACACCACTATTTTGACATCTCATAGACGCGCAGACTTGTTTCAGTACAAGCTGAATTTCACCTGACCGGTCTCTGTTTGAGCCGCATTCTTCCTGTCTGTCCTCACCTTCCGCTTCGTTCGGTGCGTTCAGGCAGTTAAGTGGTACAAACTTGCTTTCGTTTTTCAATCGCTTTTCATCCTTCTCCTGCGGTATAGATGGCGCTCGGATAGAGGTGTTCGCTCATTTATTCGTTTGAATTAGACGAACTTGATCCCAATCAGCTCAGTGGTTCCCTACTGGGAGCAGTTCTGCGACCCTCGTTTGTTTGAATTGGGAAAACTTTAGGTGGGCCCGAGCTGAAGCAGCGTCCAAGAAAGCCTCAGCTTGTGAAGCTAGCGATTTGCTTTTATCAAAGCATGCGGCTACAATCGCTTACCTGCAATCGCACGAATGTTTCCAGGTCGCCAACCAAAACCAAGTCCTTTATTCCATGGTATTTTTTGAGCACGCATTCAAAGAAGGCGCACATTTTTATTGATGTTACATGTTATTCGCGATGGGGAAGAAGACGAAGCAATCTCTATTAGATTGCGTTATGAGAGATCTTATTCCGAGTCTTTTTCCCATAGTTGTTTGCCTCAGTTATGATGCTCGATTTATATGTTTGACTAGAATTATTTCGCCTCTTAAACTTAGGCACAGAGTATTATATACACAGGTCTGAAGGTACAGAGAGATTTTCTATGCATAATTTTGGAAGTTGCCGTTTTTTCCGGAACACAGACCGCTTACTATATGCATAAAAGTTTAAGTTTTGCGCTTTGCGGACTGCCTGCAGCTGCAGACGATACAGTATATTATACAAGATAGGCAGAGATGGGGACCTGCTGCCGACTCTGCGCCATGTATGGCCAAACATCCGGGTATAGACTGTAGAGCGAGTTCTCTCGTGTGCAATGCGGTCCTGCTATCGCTATCAACGAGTGACCATCACAACCATCACTCATCTGAAGGATGAAGTTCCGAAGAAGCACTCATTGATCTTCACGGTGCCCCAACAGAACGTGCAAGCGCGGACTGTCGGATCCTCCCAGTGAATGCCGTTCGCGATTTACTGCTTCCTCAAACGCCATACCCGTCCATCCATCGTATATATATATGTTTGTCCTCTGGCATCCAAAGCTTGACAGATCATTAATACTAAGCGACGTTTCTCCCTGTGATCATCTCAGTTCCAGCAAATTTGTTGGCTTGGCCACGGGGCATCTCTTCTGCATGAGTATGCATGAACATCCAACAGGGCTCTTCCCAAGAAAGCCAAGTTGAGGTGAACGGTTCACGTAGACATGACACATTCTGCCGTCGAAAGCACAACTACTGGAGGAGATCTCAACAGCGCATGCGTGCGAAAGTCTGGCTCGGCCGCTTTTTCCTTTCCACACGTCCCGTCGTAACCAAAAACGTTTACACGTTACAGGGCTGCTAATGGGGCGCGAAATGCCGGCCGGCCATGTATAGCCTCCCCTCCCTCCTCTTTTTTTTTCCCTGTCTACCACTCCTAAGAACACTAGAGGTTTAGAAATATGGTCCACAAACGTTCAGAGCATAGAGGTATCCGCCATACGGCTCCAAAGCAAACCGGTGTCCTCAAGAATGTTGGCAAATACAGCACGTAATCAAAGGTGGCGAAAAAAAACGCCATTATATGTAATATATATGCCCACGGTGTGAACCTGCAAGACGAACAGGCTTCCTCAATGCCTTCGTAAGAAGACACGTAACTGTGCAACTATATAAGTGTAAGCGGCCAAGGCCACACAGAGCAGCCAAGTGAAAGGAACGCTTGCATGAATAAAAAAAATTACAGAACTGCTTATGCCCTCGTATGCTCTGACAGCTGTTTCCTTAATGTCGCCTATACATGCGGGAAGCAAGGCACCCGCCCCGTAAGAGTGCACTGTTGGCTGATAAGCACATTGCGAAAGCTTTACTGTAGAAGCCAGGCTAAAACTTGTTTTACGAGTGGCGCATACTTGCGCAATATTCCTTCAGGTTGATACTTCGTCATGGCTTCAATTTAATCTTGTAATCGATATTTATGTTCCGGTTTAACGTACGAACGTTAGAGCCCTGACTGAAAGTATACGCTGTCCGGTCTAGACGCCTGTCAGCATTTTCCCAGACTGAAAACATCCATTTTTGAGGGCTAATTTCTACGCTGTTTTGTCGGCGCACGACGTCTGGTCAACCACTGGTGGCTAACCAGACGATGGGCCAATAACGAAACGCGCATACGGTTGTGGGTCTTGACCAAGGCATGCTTCGCCATGAGCCGCGTTCGACACTTCTTGAAAGCTGTTCATGTGCGCGCGTAACCATACAGGAGCGGTTATTGCTAGTAAAACGATTAGAAGACTGTGCAAGCGCAGTATTGCATTGTAAGTGCGTATCATAAAGGTGATGGGTGTGCCCAGAAGTATGATTTGTGCAAAAAAAAGTATTTGTTTCGCGCAATGTAGCGCGCCCCACTTCTGCCTGTTCTCTGGTAGTACTTGACGATTAGAGTTCCTCGGGTAGACTCGGACATTCTATTCGGGTTACACTTCCACGTTATCGTTAGTTTTTTTCTCATTTTTTTAATGAGAGGCTACGGCTTTGAAGATGCTTGACTAAGCCGTGAAATACTGTGCGAAAACTAAACCAAAGTTGCCCAGCGAGAACTCATTCACACTGCACGGCTCGGAGTGCCGAAAATGTAATCTCATCAACTTTCATAAGGCGCACCGAAACAATATGGATTTGTTAAGCGCCAACAGAAGCAAAAATACAAAAAATAACTGAAATAAGAACTGCAATCAGAGTTTTCAAACGCATTGCCTCTTCCATTTGCACTCGACGCGCTAACTGCTTGGTTTCAATATGAATTCCAAGTAAAAATCCAAATAAATGCCGAGCGACGCTGCGAACTGGGTAAATCAGGCATAGTATACTGCACTGTCAACTTCCTCCAAAGACAGGGTCGTCGAACCTAACTAGCGATGGCTAGTTTACGTCACGGAAAGAACGAAGACTGCAGGCGTCGTCGAAAGCAAGAGATGGCTCAAGTCACACTTTCTCAGTTAGCTAACACATTAATCATAAGAGACCCCAACAAGCTAGCTAAAGAGAGGCGGCAGCTGAAAAACGGCGCTGTTACCACTGACCGTGTTCGTCGGACGAAGCAAGGCTGCTCCGCGAAGGCGGGCTGTGGGTCCTAGTCGCGGCTGCATCCATCGCGAGCCGAGACGCTGATTCCTGCGACCCGCGCCTTGCCAAAAGCCACGCGTTTGCCGCCCCGGCCTCCCCATCGCGCTCTCGCCTACACACCCCCCCTCCACCCCATGACGACCTCCCTTCGCCACCACACCCGACTTTTCTCTCTCCCCAGTCGACAGCAAACCTCTTTCCCCATTACGCACGCCCTCGCACTCCTCTCCGCACTCTCTCCACTGCCTTCCCCTCCGGGCTGTCTGTGAGACCCCGGTCAGGACCTCGAGCGCCGCCAGTCAACGACGGAGGGAGAGGCCCCGCACTCTTCCTCTTCGTATCGCGAAGCGGACCTGCTCTTCGCTCTCCCAATGTCGCCGGAGCCGCGCCCCTTCCACGCTCCTCGGGTTGCGCAGATGGGCGCGTGGTGCGATTTCGCCTCCGCCGCTGTGCTGTGTCGCGTGTTACGCCTTCGCCATTGTTCGTCGCGCAGCGTACCCCCCCCCCCCCTCCCTCGTTCTCCTCCCACGCAGGAGCCGTGTGTTTGCGATTGTACCGACGTTTGCGCCTCCGAGCTTGCCGCCGCTCAAACCCCTCTCCTTGTTTCCAATCTCATCTCTTCTAGGGAGTTCCCTCCACCCCCCACCCCCTTCCCAGCCAGTCCTTCGTGTTACCCTCCCTGCTCTCAAGCATTCCTGTAGATTGCTTCTCTCCCCCGGCCTCTATTCTCTCACACGGTGCCCTTGCTCTGAGTCTGCAACGTGTGCAAACGGCAAACGGTCTCGTGACTTTCGCCTGCACGACTACAACTACTGCTTTTCTGAAAGAGCAGCAGTGACGCCGGCGCGTTCAGCACGTATAATTGGATACGACGAGCAATGTGCGTAGAGGGATCATTAGAAATGTCACCGTGCTCCTTTCAGGTGTTCATACGGTTTTCAGTAGTTGTGAAACATATACCTCAACATCCCTTCTGATCTCCTTGTACGAGCGCCCATTTTTCGTATTACACTCAGTGTTCCTACATAATAAGCTTAGAAAAACAGCGAAAGAAAAAACGAGCAAATGATGCTACTCAAAATTTTTGGCGCTGGCTTTAAACTGCGCTGTTGTGTGCTTCCCTATATAGCAGCGAACATAGGTTAATCCGTACTACGCAATCTGTCATGAGCAATAGGCTACTTGCCCATCATTAACATATCATCTTTCTTATAAAACCGACCGATATCCAACCATGTTGCTTGATCGTTGTTAAACAATGCAAGCCTCTAGTATGTCGCGTTTCATATAATTAGATTAAGAGGACGGATGGTTAGCTTAACTTTGATAGCAAATGATGATTGCTGGTCAGGAGAGCCAGCCCAGAAAGTCGTAAAAATGAAAATTTCTCCAAAGAAACGTTGCATAATTTTTTAACGTGCTGTTTGATTTCAGTGTGCAGCAGACACTTGGCTTCCTCATTGGTTTGCTATAGAGCGCTGCCGCATGCCAGCACCGCATGGCTTCTCCGGTGTCCCCCTATTTGAGGATGTGCCTCTATGTGAGGATGCGCCTCTATTTGGAATGTGCGTGCATTTTCAGACGCATTAAGATGGGAGAAGTGTCGAAGTATCTTTGTCAACGTTTCTGCCTTGGAATTTGTCAAGGAGCATACGAATGCAGTTTTTTGAAAATTGCTGCCAGGCGGTCGGGACCAACTCAAATTCCCTGCAAAAAAAAACAATTATAATACAGCAAACAAAAATATATATACAACGTGTTACGATGCTCACGCTGCGTGCCAGCCTAGCAATTTTTTCTTTCTTTTTTTTTTCAGTGCTCCACCGATTAGAATTTATTACAAGAATTATACCGCGTGCCGCCAGATATATATGCTGCTAAATAAACCCTGTCTATGCTAACTTTTTCTGACTCGGCTAGAAGTTTTCTTTTTATTTATTATTTGTATTTGTTTCTGTATTGAGGCCAACAGAGAAAATGTTCTGCATGGAGCTGCAGCTAGCGCAATTATCTATATACAAAAAAAAAGGGGTTTTCGAACCGCTGTTCTTTCTCTTAGGGCCGTAACTGCGCAAGTTTAAGCTTAATGTCCCTGTGTGATATGTCGGCCAAATAGCAATATAACGCCCGCGCACATCGGAACGAGTGCAATTTATTGACTATGCTGCAATGTATGAGAAATATGGCATACTTTCTTTCCAAGTAAAGCTTGTTTGCCAACACAATGTAGCCTTCCATTAAGTGTTATAGCCAGTGAGATAGTCCACGTGCATTGCATCTCTCTTCTTTTGAGCAGAGAGCAAGAACTAATTTGTGAATTCTGAGTGAGTCCTCTGAGCATCGGGCCACCTGTATAGACACTGCATGGGCAGAGTTGACCGAAACAAATAAAAACATTGGCAAAAGGATTGCAGCACCTTTACGCTCCCGTCTCCCCGCGGCGTACAGAAGCGCCGACCGCATCTTCGTGCAAGCGGCATTGTTCTCTGTTTCAATTAATGCCAAAGATGGTGTCAGCAGAGGCTCAGGTATGTATGAAGCTGATACTGACTTCCCATATTCGGTCTATAGTTGAGTGTTGAGTACGATTTACTGCCGCCTTGAATGTTGCCTTGCGCGTACATTATCGAGACCTCCTAGAGCACGCGTGCATCACAGCTCTTCCCCGCGAAGAGCTTTGTGACATTGACAGCTGATTAGGTAAGGTCAATTCTGTAATGCTAAGTCGCAGTGCAAGATAAATACAAACGCAAAGAAGAACAAGAGGAAACGACAAGACGGAAACGAACAAGTCAAGAGGAAACGAACAAGTCCTGTCTTGTTCGTGCTTCTTGTTTTTGTCTTCGTCTTGGGCCAACCAACTTGGGCTAGACAACCGTCCTGTTTTCCACGACACTGCATGGTTTTAGCGAGAACTGCCCAGGACTGTCCACGCGTTCTGTTTTCTGAGAAAGAAATATTGCGTTATTAACTCTGCCGGGCATTTCTCGGAACTCGTCCTCGCACGAACCACTGGCAACGACGTGAAAGCACCGAGCGCCTTTCGACAGTCGCGCGGTTTGCGCAAGAAATGCTCACCGATCGGGGAACCTCGTGTATGTTTTTCTCTCTACCTTGTGAACGAGCAACGCGCAGTGCGTGCATGGCGTCAGCGCGATCGCGAAATAAGACGAAGTGAATCAATGGTAGCAAAAATAAATAAATAAAAGAAATGGAGACGGCAGAGAAACGCGTGACTCTGCCCAGCAGAGTCAAGAAAACGCACTTTCCGAGTCAAGTGGTCAGAAGCTTGCTTCACCGCCTCTCTCTCTCTCTCTCGACTTTTACGTTGAAGCGCCGTGGAAGCAGAGGGCACTGCACCGGAGGCGGAGCAAATGAAAAGAGAGAAAGTGAAAAAGCGAGAGAAGTGGAGGCGGAGCCACGCCGAGGCCCCGCCTCCCTTGGCGCCTGCTCCTCGCCGTGCGATCGATCAACGCTCGGAGGACGACAAGGCGCGTTTTCCCTTCTCGAGTTCTGCCCCCGCCAAAGAGAGCGCAGCGCGCGCCGCGAAACGTGGTAGACACCAAACCATTTCCTCCCCCTGTCGACCTTGTTGTGACTGTTTGCTTCGGCCACGTTGTGCTTTCCCCCAACACCCCCTTGCCACAATCTGTCGGCTTCTCCACACGCCTAGTCTTGTCGAGGCAAAGCCTGACTCGTGGGAGCAGCGGCGCGGCGTGTATCGTTGGAGCTTGCATTATAAGTTAAATTGCATCTATGCTAGCCGTAAACATACGTCGAGGCTTCGTGTGATTCATTTTCCATTTTGTTCCTTCTCTTTCTGCCTACGCTTTTTCTCAGCTTGCTTTGAGAGTGGTGCTTTTGCTTGATGAAGATCAAGGTGCCCGAACCTGAGCACAGGTCGAACGCTTTTGAGTTCTTTTTATCTTCTAGTTTACATGATGACCAAAAGCGTGAGATGTTCCCTGATAAATGAAGAATACTTTATTGTACTATCTATCCACTTAGTGCTTAGAAGTCATACCTGCCGTGCTTGTGCATTGCAACTAAAGACAACAAACGAATGAATTACGTAAGATACGAACCGCGAACCTTGTGATCGTTGCTAATCTACTCTGGAAACGTTCCGTGTGTGCGTTATCAAGCAGAATAAGTTAAACCTGAACACTCCTGATTCACATCTTTTGCTTCCCAGTTCATGAAATAGGAAATAAACAGAGAAGTTCGCGAATGAATGAAGTAATTAATTACTTAATTTGAATGTGACTGGAAATTTTCGAGATGCATTTGCTGTGTCAGCTAGCGTGTTCGCGCGTGCACGAGAAAGTATGCGCATTTATGCACCTGCACCCACAACACCGCACGTGTTTGCTGTTAAATAGCGGAAATTTCGCAGAAAACTATTTTACCATAGTCCGAGAGACTCCATGCCAGCTCTTGGTGCATCTTTAAGAAACTGCATAGTCGTCATTTTTGCAAAAAAAAACTGCACAAAATGGGACAGCGGAGAAGAGAGAGACAGCAGCTGCATATCTGTCTATACAACGCGTGTGTTGATACATGTACAAAGGCTGCACTGGTGTCACATGAGTGCGCTGTCGTGACTTGGGAAAATGAGCCTACCGGGGAAGCTACCGCCGAATATTCTGTCAAGATAGTCTTATACCCCTGTCACACGGGCACCGCAAAGGCCTTTAAGAATCAGGTCCTTATATCCAAAGGCGTAAGGTGTGCAGCTACACGTCACAAATGTTGTGCCATTGCCGCTAAGGGCCTTGGAGGCGAAGGTGCTTGTCAGAGACCTTTGGAGCCCAAATGCGCGTCCTTAGAGAACTTACGATCGCATTGCCATTCAACGTCAAAAGTAAAAGCAATACAGCCAACGATGTTGAAAATATTTTTTTTAAACTACGAAAGGTGTGTCTGGCTTTGCTTTTGCATGGTGCGGGTGTTTATATTTGATGCACAAATTTCAAGACAGTGAAAGTGTTGCAGCAACACCGAGTGCCCCTGGTGGCCGAGGCAACACACAATACCTGCTGCTGATGACGAGAGTAGCTCTTGCAGTACTTTTAAGGAAGCTATCAGAATAAAAAGAAATTGTCTCAGCTCAACGAATGAACAGAATACGCCACTTTAATTTTAAAACACTCACTTCAGCCGCCTCGAGCACAGCAGCGGGTGCTAAGCCTGAACGACTGTTTTACCTTTGGGCTGCACCGTGTAGCTGCGTCGCTGCTTCTTTAAGCTTTTGCTCCTTTGGTGAAAAAAAGTGCCTTTGCTGGAAAGGCCTTCGAGGAATGCCGTGTGACAGGGGTGTTAGCCGCGTTGTCTACTGCCACTTTTAAACACGTCTTTGAACCAACAAGTTCAATTTCACAGCTATACATATGGCTATACATACGCTGATCTACAGATACAGCTATACACACTTGTCTAGAGCGCTCGATCGATAGGTGTGCTGCGGAGGAAGTGAAAAGAAATCATATCGCAGCTGCTTTTCTTGGTGTAAGGTGCTTTCGCTTGTGCAGTTAGTCCCCCTGTCTATTCGGTTGTGCTCGAATGCAAGTATTATCAGCGAAAGCAATAGCTGCTTTAGAATTTCGCTTTATTTTACGGCCAGCACCGCTCGAGCCTTCTGAACGAGTGTGATCGGGCCCGTACATGTGCAAATGCCCCAGAAATAAAACGGAGCACGCAGACGAAGAAAAACTTCAATCACGGCCTGTTCTATCAGCGGGCGCTCGTCAGTACATATAGTGTGAATGCACTTGAAGCATCGGGCTGACCACTGCCATACTTTTGATGTTCAGTTTATCAGCGGCCCGACCGAAGCAGTGCAACTTTTCCACACACACGTGCTCCATTTCACCTTCGGGGCGCCTGTAACCTTGACGGGCAGACGACCTGATCTCTCCCCCAAAACAACCGCGCTGCATACGAAAAACACTTTTGTGCAAAAAAAAAAAGAATGTTTAGTTTGATTAGACGCGAAGTGAAATCCACGTGAGGGATGCCTACTAATTTAACTTGTCCAAATAGCACGTCCGAGTAACTTGCGCCTGACCAACGAAAAAAATTAAATAAAACTGCTTTTTGAGGAAAAGAAAGGCTCAGTAACTGTTTCACTACTCGGTGTAGCTCTCAACCACCCCGTGAGTGCAGGAACGAAGGTGGGAGTGAAAGAATAAAGAGAGAAATAGGTGCCAGTGGAGGGCTCCAGAATGGATTCGACCACCTGGGGGTCTTTAACGTAACGTTGACATCGCACTGCACACAGGCGCCTTTTGCGTTTCGCCCCGAGCGAAGCGCGGCCGCCGTGGTCGGGATGGAACCCGTGTCCTCCAGCTCAGTATAGCCGAGCGTCCTAACCAATGAGCCACCGCGGCGGGTCCTGAACCACAGTATGATCAGTTTTTATGGGCGGAGAGGTTTTATATGAACCACGTGGGATTCTTATTTCAAAGTAACATACCACATAAAAAAAATTACGTACATCTGTAATGCTTGCAAATCTGAAATTATTGAAAACGCTACACATAAGAATTACGTATTAAGGGGTGTTTATAAAGCACTGTAGAAAACGCCTTGCTTTAGAGTAATATCCGGAGGAAAATTTTTTGAAGGGTGTACGTAGGGTCTCTCGTTTTCGGGTTTTATTTTCTCTAGAATTTGGGGCCTAAAAATCTGGCTATATTTTTTAAATTTAAATTCGAGTACAAATCAGGTTATTCAGCGAAAAAATCCATAATTAAAGTTTTTTGAGGGGTTTTATGCTCTATTTCTTGCTCAATATTTCAGGAACATGAAAATGATAACCTGCGCTGAAAATAACTTCATAAAATTAGTTTTTTTTTCTCTTGTATTACAACTATTTCGTCGAGCAGCTGTTAATCTCCTACGCAGCACTTCACGTGCGTGCAATACCTGCCTGCCTTGTACACTGCGAAAACAGTAATTAAAAATCACAGAGGCCGAATATATATATATATATATATATATATATATATATATATATATATATATATATATATATATATATATATATATATATATATATATATATATATATATATATATATATATATATATATATATATATATATATATATATATATATATATATATATATATATATATATATATATATATATATATATATATATATATATATATATATATATTGCCGCGAATCTTTGCAGTGTTTGTTCATTCTTCAACACTGCCGCCAGGCCACTTTATCGCTTTGTTTGCGACTAAATATATCTCGATTCATCGGAGCCAGGCAGAGCTGATTCTACGCTGTTCCGGAATGTTCTAGTAACTTTGCACGCTTTATCTCGAAAGCTCGCTATCAGTTCTAAATTGAGCACGGCCGACAGCGGCGGGCATTCTGCTCGACGACCGCCGAACACGCTTGTTGCTACGCCGCCGCCGAGTGAGTCAGTCCATTGTGGGCGCAAGTCAGCCCCAAATAAAGTTTTGCTTAGACGCCAGCTTCGTTGTCGTTCTGCTCCTCGGGCAGCAGTCACCACTTCGTGACATCTGCTGGAGGTGCTGGGTAGCCTTCCATGTTCCGGACGCCCCCTTCAAGTCGTGAAGCCAGCCCTCAGCGCTTCGCACCCGAGGACGAGCCAGCAGCTCAGCGAGCCAGCCGACGTCTCCAGGGAGAAGAGCCTGAGTTCGGGAAGCTGCCAGACCGCCCCAGACAGCGAAAAGACGCGGCTACGAGCACCGCAACCTCGCCGAAGAAGTCGACACCAATCATACTGCAGCAGCCGCGGGTGCCGCCAACTTTCAATGGATCCCTAGGCGAAGACCCCGAAGAATTGTTGGACCAATTTGAGGGCCTGACATGATTCAACAAGTGGGATGATGCGGCAAAAATTGGACACGCATTCTTCTCGTTGGAAGGCTCCGCATGCACGTGGTACGAAATCCACGAGTCGTCCCTTACGACATGGGAGCTATTCAAGAGAGAACTATTGAAGGTATTCACCAGTGTCGTGAGGAAATAAAGAGCCGAACGAGTGCTCGAGTCCAGGATCCAGCTTCCGAATGAGCCCGTCCGTGGTTAAGTCGAGGAGATGAAGCGTCTATTTCGCCGCGCCGACCCCGAGATGACCGAGGAAAAGAAAGTTCAGTTTTTAATGCGCGGCGTAAAATAACAACTCTTTAGCAGCCTCGTCCGCCAGCCGCAAAAAAAAATAATAGAGGAATTCATGCAAGAAGCCTGCACGATTGAGAAGACCCTCGACGTCCGGGCTCGGCAGTACAATCGCCCTTTCTCTGTCTGTGCAATCCGTATACGGACACGACGACCACCACCAGCGACAACTTGCGGGAAGTGATCCGCGAAGTCGTCGGCGAGGAGTTACGCCGATTAGAGCCTCAAGCAGCGACTCTCATGGATGTGGCACGGGAAGAAGTGCAACAGGATCTTGGCACCCCGACGGCCACAGAACCCCAGGCCATGACCTACGCCGCTGCAGTAAGGACTGCCCAGCCCCAACGACAACCCCCACGTCCTTCCTGAGATGAGCCACTTGTTCCACAACGGCGCCTCCCAGCCCCCGCCCGCCCAGCCTACGAGCGACGATCGAGCCCCAGGAAATGCGACGCCTGGAGGACTTCCGACAACCGGCCGTTGTGCCTCCATTGCGGTGAGGCCGCCATATTCTTCGTCACTGCCCGTACCAACGTATCGGTCTTCGAGGATTTGCCGTTGACATCCCACGACCACGCTTCGGCCAACGTCCGCAGGAAATCAGCGAGTACCTGCGTCGAGAAGAGTACACGCCGAACCGCTTTTCGCGCTCACCATCGCCGCCAACCTCGCGCTTTGCGTCGCCACGCCGCAGCTACGCAGCCGCGGTACGAGGAAGGTCTCCCAGCCCCGTAGGGGAAACTAAAGGCAGCAACCTCTGGAGGTGAGGTTGCTCACGAGCGAAACGCCGAAGATCCTCCACCGACCACGCCCCATGAAGACGCTGCACCCGCTACGCCGCACGAAGAAGCTACGCTCACTGCACCGACGCCGCAGAAAATGACAATCCCGACCACGCGATGAAGCCGTGACCCGAGGCCGAGGGCGACGTACAATTCAAGAGTCAGGACATCAGACGTAAAAGTGACTATCGACAGCTGAAAAGTTACCGCTCTTGTCCACACAGGAGCCAATTACTCAGTGATAAATGGAACATTCGCTGCGCAGCTGAGGAAAGTCAGGACCGCTTGGGACGGCCCACAAATTCGCAACGCAGGGGACCATCTCATTACGCCATCAGGACGATGCACAGCGCGAGTGACTGTCAAAGGACATACCTATCCTGCAACCTTCGTTGTGCCACGGCAATGTTCCCGCGAAGTGATCCTGGGCATTGATTTCCTTTGAGCGTCAGGCGATCATCAACCTGCGATCCAAGCTGATCGCGCTTTCGACGGACGAGGCCATCCCTTCGATGAGAACTCACGAAAATCACGTTGCCCTGAGTGTCCCGGAAGAACTGAGCGTCCCACCCCGATCAAGCGTTATCGTGACCGTAGGCGCCACGAAAGCCATTAACGCTGAAGCCATCATCGAGGGGAACATGCAGTTGGTTCTAGACCGAGGAATCAGTATCGCAAGAGGCATCGCACATTTCCGCAATGGCCAGGCCGAAGTACTGCTGACTAACTTCAGCGAAGAATACCGGCACATTAGCAGAGGAACGACGGTTGCTTTCTTCGACGAAATATCCGACGTACGAGACCGGGCTGACCGAGCGCCTGAACAAAACCATCGCCGATATGCTCGCCATGTAAGTCGATGTCGAACACAAGACCTGGGACGCCATCCAGCCTTACTTCGTCTTCGCCTACAACACCGCAGTGCAGGAAACCACCCAGATAACGCCTTTTAGGCTCGTCCATGGCAGGGATGCCACGACCACGCTAGACGCCATGCTGCCCAACGTTACAGAAGAAGAGAACGTCGACGTCGCCGCCTACCTTCAACGCGCAGAAGAAGCTCGAAGGCTTGCCCGATTACGGATCAAAGGTCAGCAGCGCTCCGACGCCAGACGCTACAACCTACGAAGACGCAACGCGGAATACAAGCGAGGAGACAAAGTCTGGGTTTGGACGCCCATTCACCACCGTGGATTGAGTGAAAAGCTTTTGCGCCACTATTTCGGCCCTTGCAAGGTTCTTCGTCGGCTAGGTGAACTGGATTATGGAGTCATCTCTGACGCAATGACTGCATCCCAGCGACGCCGCTTAGGACCAGAAGTTGTCACTGTCGTCCGTCTTAAGCCCTATTATGCGCTCTAAAGGACGCTGCATTTCCACACTCTGTTTATTTTCGCACGACCCATTTTATTTGTCGCTAGTCGCGTTATTTGTTTTAATGCATCGGGTCGATGCTTCTTTGAGAGGGGAGTAACGCCGCGAATCTTTGCAGCGTTTGTTCATTCTTCGAGGCTGCCGCCAGGCCACTTTATCGCTTTGTTAGCGACTAAATTTATCTCGATTGATCAGAGCCAGGCAGAGCTGATTCCACGTTGTTCCGGAATGTTCTAGTAACTTTGAACGCTTTATCTCGAAAGTTCGCGATCAGCTTTAAATTGAGCACGGCCGATAGTGGCGGGCGTTCTGTTCGACGACCGCCGAGCACGCTTGTTGCTACGCCGCCGCCGAGTGATTCAATCCACTGTGGGCGCAAGTCAGCCCCAAATAAAGTTTTGTTTAGACGCCATCTTCGTTGACGTTCTGCTCGTCGGAGATATATATATATGATGCCGAATAAATGCCTGACGAGTGCCCATGTTTTGGTCTTGCGCTTCTAAAAGGTACTTTTCGAACATAACCTCAAATTAAACCACGTCATGAATAACGAGTCAAAACGAACACTTGTCTTAAACAAGCATAGTATATCCGCTAGTTTCCGCACAATGTCTTCAGCTTTTTTCAGAAAAACGCACGTTCTCTACGCCCTTGTGTGTTCCCCGGCCAGCCTCTGTGCCTTTCCCATCAATAAACTCTCTCTCCATCTCTCCAGAAGGGGAAATTTCGGAAAGAAATAGGATTCGACTCGATTTTTAAGTCACGTATTCGGGGGCAAGAATCGGGTAAAACCTGATTTTACCCGATTCTTGCACGAAGGGCTTTAGGTATACGGCGCCGGCGTAGGGTTTCATAACTTGAGTGTTCACCCGCCGGGCACCGGAGCTGTCACCAAGCTGGCCCGAAAAACGGGCGCTGTTTTTGAATATTCCCCGTATCGTGATGTTATCTTGTCGGTACTAGCCAGTTGAGCATCGAAGTGCATGCTCCCATGTCTTCCGCTTCCCCTTCTTCGGCCTTGCAGACAGCGTAGAGTAGTCATCTTCAATTCATACTTCCCGGCGCTTCACCCCTACACTCTAACCACGAGTACGCCTGTATGGGAGTAGAAGAGAGTAAGCTGTCCTCTGGAGGTAAAAGGAGAGTAAGCTGTCATCTAGCGCACTCCCAGTTTACTCCTTTAGTACTTTTTTTTTCTGTTTAGAGTGTACACCGCACCGTCCGGACACGCTACGGGCCACGCTACGGCCACGCAAAACACAGGAGCGAGAACGCTCATTAAATATCCACGGTGTGCCGGTGATCCTGGAGCCGGGAGCCTGGAGGACCTCCAAGCGAGGTAGCGGGAGACCTTCAAGGAAGAAGGTGAAGAACTGGAAGAAGTAGTACACAATTATGACGGCATGTTACCGGAGTTTTCAGCGCAACGAAGACACGCACACGAAAGAGGGCAACATGGCCTGGAAGAATACGCGGGCCTCAGTTGGAGTTCCCGTAAGAGGAGCACTACTAAACGGCAACCTATACTGCCCAAAGCTATACTCTACTGCATGATGAGTACGGGATTCATTTTTCTACCCCTGTAGAAGAGCACGTGTGGCACCCCTTAAGCATTAAAACTTTAGTAAGCTACAAAAAGAACCTCTGTGTTCATTTTCCGAGACGTTTTGGTCGTTAGGGGTGCCGTAAGGGCTTCACTGTACGGCCGAGAAGCAAACCCCGTCGCCCGGCTACTTTCGGTAAAGACGGTACGTACACAGTGCTAGAGTAATGCGATAGCGTTAAGGAGGCCGTGTCGTCGGCGTCGTTGGCCTTGAGCGAAAATTCCACGAAAAATCCCTGGAGAAGCTATAGGGTAAAAGGTCGGCCAAGTGTCCCTACCGCCGGCCGTTTTTGCAAGGAAACTGCCATGCGTTAAAACAGTTCCTGTTTTGTGTGTGAGCGGTTCTCTGAGGCTAGGCTACACCACTAATCACATCCAAACAGTGATCACGGAGTCCTTTCCTGCCTTGACGTCACAAGTTTGAATGGAGTTGAGGAAAGAATTTTAAATCCAGTTTTCTATTCGGTGTGTACGTCTTTGGCTTCCGGACAAACATCAACACACCCAGAAAGAACCACCGAATCAATGTTTACAAAGAAATAAAGTTGAATATAGTTGTCCGCAGTGTTCCTTTAATTGGCAGAGATTCGGCGTGGCGGCAAGAGAGAGGGTTTATTGACGAGAAAGGCAGAGAGGTTGGCCTCAGGCAATGCAGACGTGCTCTCTTGCGTGACAAAGCACAGAAACTGCTCTAAACTGCTCTATAGTTTACCTATTAGGTGTAACTCCCAGAATCCCTATAGTGCCTATACATGACTAGCATTCAGGACGCCTTCAGGGGACACGACTGGAACAGCCGGTATTCAAACGCGAAGGCCCACTCTCTTTGTTTTCTGATGTAGGTAGTCTCAATGCAGTACACAATGCTATCGGGGTTGGAGATGATGATGGAGAGCATGGATAGGAAGAACAGAAATAAGCAATAAAAGACGATTATGAAGATGAGGAGGAGGAGGAGGAGGAGGAGGAGGAGGAGGAGGAGGAGGAGGAGGAGGAGGAGGAGGAGGAGGAGGAGCGAATCGGTTGAGACAATTGCTTGTTGCGCCTGAGTGACGCTGCAAGACAGAAGATGCCCACGTGGCCATCGCGGGCAGAAAACAGCATTGTAGTATGTCCTCATACGTAAAGGGTCTTTCAGTGAAGACCGCCACTAACTTTAACAAATACGTTTTTGGGGATATAAAGATGGCTTCCGCGGCATAGTAATACCAATGTTGGTGTAATTTACTTATTTGTTTCCTTTTTTTCTATTCTCCGAAGCCGCCTGCTGGAATTCGTCCGTATTGACGGCTTGTTATTTCTACGCATATCGGCACCGGTGATGCGTCATGATCGTCAATTACGCGCTACATGCCCTCAAAAGAAGTTCGCTTGCGTATCACTTGTCTCGACGGAGCTCTTTATATTCTGCAGCGGAAAGTAAAAAAAAAACGACTACTAGTGAGAAGGTACGCGATTTGGCAACAACTTAATTTCTCAAAGTCGTAAAACAGCGTCAGGCATCAAGGCGTGGCCTTCTATCTGCTTTTGTTCAACGAGAGAATACCTCAATATCCATTGGTTCTGTTCCTCGTTTTCTTATTTAAATTTGCTCACAAAGTTATTTATTTATTTTTCTTTCTTGCTCTATATTTGTTTAGCTATTTCTTTCAGTCATCCTTGACTCTATTTTTCTTTTTTCAGTCGTCTCTCTCTTTGGCTTCGCTTGCCCATCAGACTGTCCAATTCACTTGGCTTTCGAAAACTTTTAACAGCGTTCGCGTCTTGCGCAGCATTGCAGAGGTGACGGGCGGCAACCTGGGAAGCTGCACGCTGCGGCGTCGCTGGCGGGTGTCAGTGACGTCGCGCGCCGGGGAGCCGCAGCGTGACGTCGACTTCGGGACGCGCGCACCCGTCCACTCCGCGGGGCGCCGTCACCGAAACGCGTCCAATTTCCGCCGGCGGCGCGCGTGTCGCGAGTCGCTGCCGAAGGCCTGCAACAGCGACGTAACACCGTCACGTGCGCCGATGGCTGCCGTCACGCGACCCGGACACTGTTCCCGATCACGCTACACACGCACTATAACTGTACGGCAGGCACGGTCGATCCCCGACACGCATATGCAAACGCACAGACGCGACGACACCGGATGGCATTCACAGCGGGACGTGTGCGGCCAACACGAATCTCGAAGGGGCTAAACGAGCAGCCGCGCGCGATGCTCTGATGCAGCTTTGCTTTCTCAAGCGGTCCGACATGATTACCGTGGCGGGGAACATTTTCATTCTCTTCGGACGCTCTGGATGTGTGAGAACTTGGGGAAGGTAACGTATCGTATGAAAAGAAAACACGCCACTGAATCAGGCTCCAGTGCAGGCGATGTGACGTAATGCGAGCCGTTGCACTAGCCCGCAGGAGACGGCCTCATGATTTGTTTCCTGCCTCGGCGTCCGCTTCACCGCCTGTCGCTATACAATCCACTTCGTTTACGTTTTTTGAAAGCGATAGCGTAGGACGCCGTTCTGAGCATACAACGATGTGCTATGGGAGCTCATATGAGGGAAGGCGGGGGGGTATCGGCATTCAGCGGGATCGAATGTGCGCAATACCGGATTAGCAGGGACAAGATGGCTAGCTTGAAATGGCTAGCTGTCTCCCAGTCACATCAGGTGTGCCACAGGGAAGCGTACTGGGGCCACTACTCTTTCTAATATACATTAACGACATCATCGGTCAAGTTTGTACTGGCGTACATATTCGATTATATGCTGATGACTGTGTTTTATTTCGAGAAGTTAGCAATGAAAACGATCAGTGACCTACAAAATACGCTTACTAATATTGTACAGTGGTGCAAGCGCTGGGACATGACACTGAACGCAGATAAAAGTGTTTCTCTTCGCATAACTAACAAGATAAACGCTCTACAATATGCATATAAATTAGAATCATCACCATTGCAACAAGTAGCGTCCGTAAAGTACTTGGGTGTAACACTTACTAATAACCTTTCCTGGAACTCTCACATAGATAACATCTGTTCACTCGCATTCCGTAAGCTCTGTTATATAAGGCATAAACTTCGAAACGCCCCCGCTAACGTTAAGCTCTTAGGTTACAATACTCTAATTAGACCCAAGCTTGAATATGCTTGCATAATTTGGGACCCGTATACTAAGTCTAACATAAGAAAGCTCGAGAACGTTCAAAGGAAAGCAATTAGATTCATATATTCAAAATATCTACCCACTGACTCCCCCTCAGACTTGATGCATGCTAACGGTATTGAAGAACTACAGGTAAGAAGACGAAATTTTCGTTTAGATTTCCTTTCATTACTTCTTAATAATAAACTCAGACTTGACCCTTCTGCTTATCTTTCCCCAATGCCAACACGGAATACACGACACTATCACAAAGCTCTTTTAAAACAATATTTTGCCCGGACTAACTCGTTCAAGTTTTCCTTTTTCCCACGCACCATATCTGACTGGAACTCATTAACCGAACCAAATCAACCCTGAAAAACCGACGCGTTCCTCAGTCATCTTTGATATTGCGTATTATGTATTTTTTTCTGCTTTGTCTTGCATTGCTGTATTGTTGTTTTACTACATTATCTTTGCTGTATTGTTGTATTTTTGTTGCTATACTTTTGCTTTTTGTGCACCTGCCCTTCCTGCTTGGACCTAACCATGGTCTGCAGTATGCACATAAATAAATAAAAAATATTAATAACTGCGCTTGGGAAAAAAAAAGCGAACACGGATCAGACACGACAGGGCGCGCACATAAGCTGAAAGTTTAATTTCGCTACGCAAAAAGAATCCTGTAAGCACGAAATAATCTACACTACGCAATATCAGCTGCTAAGGCTAACTGCGTTAATTATTGCTTCGACATGTTCGCATCAAGGAAATCAAGAGCAGATTTGAGCCTCGCCCTAGTCACAGTGAATAGTAGGGGATGAGACCAGTGGTCAACTCTTACATTTGTGCCTGATATTGCGCCGTTTTAAAGACGTTACCCTACAGCAATGGGTGCAATTTGGTGTTCTTACTGCCGTGTAGGCACCTTCTCGTTGCAATTCCGTTCAATAAGTTCCAATAGAAGACCACATATTATACCACTCCCTCTATCCACACATTATTACTCCACACACACAAACACACACACGTGTGCGCGTGTGTGCGTGCGTGTGCGGACGCGCACCTCAGCTAGCTGTATAAAGGAAGTTGGCCCACTTCACCTCTTTCGACGTCCACACAGGTGCATAGGATAGATAGGCACAGTTCCAGCACAGCAGGTGCTCACTGGCCTGTGCACAGGTGCGCACCCTGAGTGGACAGACGGAAAAACATGAATAGACTGACTGGACGCGTGAAAGTGAAGACGAAACCCTAAAATGTACTTCATGCCTCAAAACTGCACTGGGGCCACCGTATGCAATTCAGGCTGTGACAGCCCATATCTACGCGAATTTAGATTCAGTGCTTCACTGATGTTCGTATCGCAGTTCTAGTTTGCACTGAGTGCACTCGGTTCGATCTGCGCCACTTGCCGTCGTTCTTTTCGCGCAGGCCTCCCGCGCGGCGTACGCGACTGTCGTCCTGGGATCGTTGTTCTCGCGAAAAGTTTTCCCGGGTCTCTTTCAACTGCGGAAAGGGTTCGCTGCTACTCTACCTTCTCGATCACTCTTCTTGAGGCGGCGGGGCACTATAAATAAAGTTCCGAGTTTTAAATAGTAGGAGAGAGCTTCATTCGTCACAAAAAAAAAAATAGTCCAAGCACGCATGCTCTCGCGGGAAAGTGGGGCATCGTGTTTCCAGAAAACAAAAGAATGTGCATGCGATGGTTGCAAGCCTCTCAGAAATTATGTCAGTGTGTTATGTGTGCGTGTATGTGCGTGCGTGCGTGCGTGTGACAATCACTTCTCGTGGGCCTTTTCTTGCACTTTGGGCAAATGCTTGCTTGGCTGTTCGGCGCATGCAAAGAACGGAAAGAGAACGCGGCAAACAAGCCCCCCCCCCCCCCCCCCCCGTTTTCCCCGGAAAACGAAGGCAGCGCACAAACACCCAACGGCGAACGGCACACTATAGCGCGTGCGGCCCACACAATCACCGCCCAAGATACGCGGAACGTTTTGATCGTAAAATGTTGGCCTGTCAATGTAATCGGCCAATATAGCGGCGTTTTTTTCTACACTTGGTGTGTTGTAGCTTGTTCGTGTGCGGGGCTTTGATCGCGGGAACGAAGCCTAATGTGAGTGCATCGATATCTTCAAAGCTGCCCCATAGCTGGCTTCCTGTGTTCCGGCTCGCAGCCCCAAGCCCTGGCCCATATTTCACCGCTCCCGAGACGTGGCTCCGTGAAAGGGATTGTTTGCCCCGCTCGAATGCGACGTGCTCCGTCATGACCGCAACGATTACACGCTTCAAGCGGTGCGTCCGCCATACGGAACGTCCATACGGAGCGTTTGACCTCTCGGTCATCTGTACAAAATTTATTCTTTTTCTATACTGTGTACAAAAACCTCACACCTCAAATAACAGGACCGCATTGCGCGACTCCGTCATACCCCCCCCCCCCCCCCTCCCCCCTTCACTCCGCGCTTTTCCGCGAGCACTCACATCCAAATTCTGGGAAGCACCCAGTGATGCTCTATTCGGAAAATTTTTCCTTCTGGTGTAAAATTTTGCGAAAAGAAAATTTTCAAGGAATTTCAGGAAACATTAAGAACCGAAATACTGGTTTACCAGTTCGGTTTCACTGGCCTAGGACACTCCGTCTAGTTGTAATATAGCTGTACAGCACTTGTCGTCGTCAGGTTTCGTACATTTGTTCGTCAATTCCAGATGCTCGGCGATAGAAGCCCTGCAGCAATGACGGTGCAATGAAGTCGGATGAGCAAACAAAATAGGAAGGCTCGACTACGTCGCTAATAGCGCCCTTACATAATCGCACACGAAGGTGAGAAGGCAGCCGAACGCGTCTCTCAGGCCTAAGAAGAGCGAGCGGGTGCTACGGAGTGTCAAGCAACGAAAGCAGCGAGAGGCTCTGACCACGGTATACCCAGCCCGAAACAGAGAAGTGGCTCAACGCGGAAGCACGTAAAGCCTCGAAGGCAGCGAAGGACGCAGAAGGCGCTGTCCAGCTTGAAGAGAAGCGGCTGACGACGGCGGCCGCTCACGCCGCGAGATCAGGCAAGGGGACGACGCACGGTAGGGTCCCTAGAACGGTGCCCTGCTCGAAGAAAAAGCAGGCGAAGACGGCGACACGCAGCAAAAGGACCTGGCAATTAACGAATGTGGCTACCATACACCCTGCACATGAGCCGTCCTAGAATGTGTTGCACCTTTCCTGCAACGCATTCCATGAGCACATATTACCTTGACGGCGGGATAGACCGATAATTGTTAAGAACCAGCTTGTGTAACGGCAACCTTCATAAAAAAAGGCATAAACTAGCGCATTTGTACACAACCAAAGGTCGGTTACGTCGATGGCTCTTTGCCGGCACAACGTTAGTGTAGTTACACCAAACAAAATTAGCTGCGCGATGCTGAACACCTTCGATATGAGGCTTTTGCGGTTTTTGGTTAGCTGACGCCAGGGACGGTAGCACGATTACTACTTCCGGAGATCTATACGAGCGCGAGAGTGGAATATTTTAGGAAAAATGTCAACCTGCGAGTTTCTGTAGGTTTCCGAAGTGAATCCCAACCTATGCTTTGACCCATGACACCGAAATTCCTTTTGGTCAAATGTTTAGGGTAATCCCCCAAGGTGAAGTAAATTTGTAATAAGGGAGTAATTACTCATTGACATCCACCCGAGCGCAGACATATGGCTGCAAAAGAAACAAATCTATATAGCTTTCTCAGAAACTTCGTAGTTTCGCAGAAACCCCAGACCAGGACGAATTTTTCTTTAAGTACGAAATTTCTGAGAAGGCTATAAAAATTTCTTTTTTAGCCATATGGCTGCGCTCGGGCGGATGTCAGTGAGTAATTACTCTTTTATTACAAAATTCCTTTTGTAATGAAAAAACAAAATGTTTTGTTTGCTGCTTGTATTTTTTATTTAGTCTGCTGCAAGTTGGTTCAGAAATATTTGATATTTAGCCAATTCATATTGCGCGAGTTGGCACAAAGTGTACCTTCCTTCTTGTTTCGTGTAAAGGTGGTTTTCAGAGATCTACATATTATTTGTTTATAATAGCGGCAGTGCTCTTTCTAACGGCACAGCGACAGCTGCATGTCATGTGCTACCAGCCTTGAACCTTTATTATTTCGGTAGCAACTTTTGTATATTGTTTGATGAAGTAAAATATAGAAACCGAATTGCAAGAACCTTCATATACGAATTATTCAAACTATATATATAAATAACCACAAAAAAGGTGCATCTCATATTCTGCATTATAATCAGACCTTGTGAAGTTGCGGCCACAATGACTTAAGCAAGCACTGGAGCTTTATGACTAAGCACGATCCACCGCTAATAAACTTCACCTATAATACAACTTCGCAATTAAGTGCCCAGCTGGTATTCATCCGGAAACGCTGAAATCTTCATGTATAATCCACCGTTCACTAAAAATTTTTACAAAGGATACTTATCTTTTTAACCTAATAAAAATGCTTAATTTGCAGCCAGTTTTCGTAAGTATTGTCAATGATAGCTCAAGCCAGCGGTCTTCCGCAAGGAAGACCGGTTTTATTCAATGCGAAACACTGGGCGCCACTGCTGCAGAAATGCATTCACACCGATTGCCATAGAAGCGCCTGTATTCGATAGAGGATTTAGCCTTCTTCGTTGAATACCTCTTCCAGGCTCACTTGGATAACCAATCTCCTTACACCTACGTGGCCATGTACATGCAGTGTGCTCTTTAATGTCATCTGGTGAGCTGGGCAGTACGCACACAAAAATGTTGCCGCCCCCGAGAGGGTACGTAGAAATGGGTGTGCGAAAATGTAGAGTGCAAACGCCAGACTGTATTTCTGCAAAAAAATCGTCGACCTTTATTGGCCGGATTACTACAGTGAAGGAGACGCAGAGCCAGCGCAAGGTCCGGCCCTGCAGCACCGAACAACGCCGCATATGCAAGAAAGTAGTGATTGCGAGGAGGATAGTCACCGTCGTGTCGTGTCATCACGCACGCACACGCACACACACCCACACACACACGCGTGCGCACGCACGCACGCGCGCACACACACACACACACACACACACACACACACACACACACACACACACACACACACACACACACACACACACACACACACACACACACACACACACACACACACACACACACACACACACACACACACACACACACACACACACACACACACACACACACACACGGAAATAAATGAAACCAACTGCGCGAAATAGGTGTTCGGGAAAAAGGAATGGGTTGGAGTGTCGGGGGGGGGGGGGGAGAGGGGAGAGAAGAGATGCTAAAGAGATGGCACGCCTGAAGAGCGAGGTCTTAAGAGAAGCTCCTCCTGCCTCGCCGCGCGCGCCGGCAGGCGTAGGAGCTGATGCCTTTCCTTCTTGTTCCCTTGCTGCTGCTGCTACCGCGCGGTGCAATTTGCATATCAGGGGAGCCTGGCGTGCGCCAAGCCGTGGTGCGCAGGCGTCGCTGCCGAGAGCGGCGGTGCAGCTTCCGACGAGGCGCCTGATCCGCACCGTTAATCTGGGCCGCACTCTGCCACCTGAGCTTCGAAAGGCGCCGCGAAGGGCCAAGAGCCCGCGCCGCCACCCCGGCCGCGCGCATGCGCCCTCGTGCGGTCGTGATGGCTCCCCGGGGATATATGCATGCGCATTCGCTTCAGGAGAAAAGAGGGAGAAGAGAGAGAGAGAGCACACAGAAATAGCGGGCAGCCGGTGGCGGGGGTCCTTCCTTCCCCATGCTCCCCAATTCTTGCCCTCTTATGTAAGTGCTTTTCCTATCTGCCCTTCCTCTTGAGCCCTACTTTTCCCACTTGCGCTCCCTCAACACTCTTCACTGCCTCGCCACCCCACAACAGCCACTCCACTGTGCGTTGAGGAGAAGAAATTAATTCGAACGTGCCGTTTATACATTCGGTCCCCTCCTAGTGTGTGTTGCGCTGCTATCTTGGCCTTTGGTTGTATTTTTGTTAATTCCTCAAGCTGCTGCAGTGTTTTCCCCAGATGGCAATTTCGCTTTTTAATTCTTCTTGTACTTCTCGTTTTTTCTTCTTCCCTATTGTGCCATCGGGTTTTTGCTGCCGAATCCTGCAGCTCGGGTCCATTTCTTAGTATCTCCAGATTGGAGACCCAGATTGGCCGTCGTTCAAGTTAACTTCTGCTGCTGTTTCTGCCGACCTTTCCAACTGGTTCGCGTAGTTTTTCTCTTCGACATCGCGCAGACTATTTGCCTAACGAGAAACCTGTCTTCGTGGACGAAATGAGCAGGAGGAGAAAGTGTTGTCTTCTCAGGGAGATCTTGGCAGGTCATTTTCACGCAATGTTTTTGAGCTGGGGTGGCTCGTTTCAGCATGCGCCTTTCACTCCATGAGTGACGTCATTCTTCCTTGATTATAGTTTTTTAATTACCATAACAACAGCATGGCACTCCCAGGGGTTTTTATGTAATAGGCCAAACATCCGCTACGACACTTCGCAACTAACTGGAAGCTGAAATCTAAAAGATGGTGCAATGTTCGACAATGTGCCTTTAAATGCTCAGTTTTCGTAAAACAGTTGATCGGACTGAGCAAATATCGGCACGAATTTTTTTTTTCTTAATCTCTCTTTTCGCATGAAAATGCCTTTTTCTTTTTCTGACTGCACTGAACAAACAATGTATGAATGAAGAGCTGTGAAATGTGTTTTTGCACATGCTGTTCTCTTCTTTTGTTATTTTATATAACTGGCTTCTGAAGTCACATGCCTCTTCTTGTTTTATTTTTCATTGCTTATTTTTCTCTTTGACGATATTTACCATTCTTCAGTAATAATTGACAAAACTGCAACCATTTATGTCGTCCACGTTGCCGTAATAATTTCTATAATCTCAGGTGAGTCAGGTTGTCGAGGCTTGCTTAGCACTTCACGTTATTCGAACAGCGCATGAATCAGAGAAACGGGAGACTTCAATCTATTATGGGCGGAATTTTTATGCATTTCATACACTCTCCGAACGATGCAGGGTAAAATATTGTCGCTTATCAGTTTGTTGAATGTCAATGAGTCTCGTGAACAGAACGCTTTTGTCCCAGGAGTGCGCGCAGTTTTGGTTGAAATTCGGCGCAGTAGTCAGAACACGTCACTGGCTCACAATCTGTCGCGCAGATCACGTTTAAGTGCATTTACATGGAGTTGTAGTTCAGTTAAAAATTAAAGAAAAGTGTGCCTCAAAGTACGTCAAACATTTTTGGTCACCTGTAAGGACAGAAATTTATTTCGTAGGGAAAGTATTTTCACAATATTGCTTGGTCGTGTGCCAACGCTACAGAACTCACTCTATCACCGTGCAAAAATTTTTTCATCGTGACGACAAGATCGAAAGAAACCACGCAATGGTACCAAAAATGTCGTCACGAGAAGAGTTCTATTGTAACTAGAAAATGTTATAACCGAATTGCGTCTTAAATGACGCAATATTTTTGTTGTGACAATAAAAAATTTATATCCTCTTCTTGTCTGGCACTTCGGAGCGCCAAAAGAGTCGAAGTGGCTCCACTGCATTATGTGACGAACGCACCGGCCTCGCGCGCTACGTGGCTTGCGTTACATGCCGCTCAAACCACGTCGGTGATCACGGCCCCCATGTCTATAGCATTGCTCTGAAGCATTAGCAAAAATTTTTCAATGCACTTTTTTTCTCGTGGGATAGACGTCTGCGAACATCCATTCGTGATACAGCAACGAGCCCTGAATATTATTAAACACCGTAACGAAGAGCACCGCCAGAAGTGAGCAGCAACCATTTGTTTCTATTTAAGAAACGCTTGGGCGACGCACCGTAAGGAAATTTAAACAAGAATTACAGTTAGGGCCTATTGTATAGCGCAATAACCTCAAAAAGGACCAGAAAGTTAGCTCACAGATGCTAAATATCGTGAGTGCACTACGCGAACATGCTATCTAGCAGCAAAAGTGAAGAGCAACATTTCACAGTGCACACGAGAATAAAGCTAATTCTTTCTAATGCCATGTGCACGCCTTGCGCTGTCTTACGCGTTTTAAAAAAATATGCCAAAGCCTCCAGTTATACATGGCTAATGAAACAAAGTTTTGGCACTGCTAACGGACGAAAAGCGCTACAAAAACGTCGGCGACCAACAACACTCCGTATCTGTGCGAGCAGCCCCGACATCTTGCGAGCACAGTCATCAGAAAGCTATAGCGCGCTTTACTCGGACAGCATGCAAATACTGCCCAGATCAGGAACGGCGAGAAACGAGCGCCATCTGTCGTTTGGTGGCGTCTGTGGTGGGTGTTTCGGCGGCATTTAGCGACGGATAATCCTGCCCGGATTAGTCTCCGACGTCAGTGTGATTCGCTGTAATCCGCCAGGGCCCCCAAAGCAGCGCGGGTGGTACTCCCCCGTGCACGCCAACCCCGCAGGCTAAGCCCAAGTCGATATTAATATTAAAGTCACCGCAGGGCTAAAATATCACCACGCGTGTGCGTACGTGCGTGAGCGGTTCAGATTAACCCCGCTTACACCAACCCGACTCCCCTCTGCTCATCCTTCTGCGACAAGTGATGCGCGAATAATAACGCCGTGGTTCATTGTGTTACGTTCACGGAAGGCCCGATTCGTGTTATTTGCGTGCACCGGTCCCTCTTCAGTATACCCCCAGTTCTTTTTCCCCCTTTAAAAACGAAGACGCAGAGCGTGATCACCAGGTTATTGGTATGCCCCCTGTCGCGCGAATAATTTGGTGCAGCAACATTACAATGAACGTTCGTAGTATACCTGTGAGTTCCATTACCTTATTGCAGACACTGGATATCTAAATGTGTACTCTTTGCAAGAAAGGAAAACTGTGACGTCACATAATGCCAACACAGTCGCTGCCTCCATGCTGTACTATAGGACAAGGAGGATGCCGTCACGGATGGTCCTGTTCAGTTTTGGTCACGTGACACTGCTTAACGAGCACGGAAATTAGTTCAGAACAGAGCACTTCTTTTACTGCACCCACGTCGAACTGCGATAGGTCCAATGTGAACAAGTGTATAGTGAAACAAGCTTTACGAAAGCCGCCGCCGCAGTGGCTCAGTGGTTATGGTGCCCGGCTCCTGACCCGAAAGACGCGGGCTCGATCCCTGCCGCGGCGGTCGCATTTTGATGAAGGCGAAATGCTAGAGGCCCGTGTACTTTGCGATGTCAGTGCACGTTAAACAACCCTAGGTGGTCGAAACTATCCGGAGCTCTCCACTACGGCGTCCTTCATAATCTGAATCGCTAAACGCCATGAACCGAACCTTTACGAATTGGTAACTCACTAGTGCACGAAAAACAACATACCATGTTTGCTCGCATATAGGTCAAGCATTTTTTTTTTTTCAGAATCACGCTGTTCAAACTCGGAGCTGGACCATTAAACGAGACATGGTGAAGACAGGGCGCTAATCTTCGATGTCGCCGCGAGTTCGATGTCGCCGAAAAGTGCGCCAGGTAGTACAGTGTTCCAGGAAAAACACAGAGGGCGTCCCTTTCAGTGTGCAATAGCAAAGCATTCCACGCAGCCGTGGAGGATTGCTGCCGTAAACATATCACACTAGCCACGCTGCGGGCGTTGAGGATGTCTGCAGAATAAAGTGACATTTTCGGCGAGCTGGTAACACATGACTTAAGTTAGAGCCCAAAAACCAAAGGACGAGAGAGCTGGTGTGCGTTCTCTCTCGTACTTGTGGGGCGCTGCGCTGTTATAAACCAATGTGTCTGTCGAATTTCAATAGAACGAAATGAATACGTTTACATTTGGCGTTTTCTATCGCACGGCCCTGGCGACGAAGTGTCGATTTTCGCGCTCAGTGCGGAAGTATGCCATTTACGTGACCATTTCCTCTCAGAGTCACCTTATGGAATGTGAGCAGTTACGAGCGCCCCTTGAACCACCTATTCGACGTACCTCTTTATTTCTTTTTTTTGCGGTTTCTGAAGTTGGTTTGGTTTATGGTTTATGAGGGTTTAACGTCCCAAAGCGCTTCAGGCTATGAGGGACGCCGTAGTGAAGGGCTCCGGAGATTTCGACCACCTGGTGCTCTTTAACGTGCACTGACATCGCACAATACACGGGCCTCTAGAATTTCGCCTCCATTGAAATTCGACTGCCGTGGCCGGGATCGAACCCGTGTCTTTCGGGTCAGCAGACGAGCGCCATAACCACTCAGCCACCGCGGCGGACGTTTCGGAAGTTGGGGGTAGACTAATATCATGTAGCGGCTAATGTGCGAGTAAATGTGGTAACGCTAAGTCGAACACTTTGTTTGCTACGCAAGCAGTCGACCATGCTTTAGTGCATCATATCTTGGCGCTCCCATCCTATATAGCCGCATCGCCTTAAACAAAGACGAAAAATAACTCGAAATATGTATTATTATGCTCGCTTTGTTTCAGCACGAAATCACAAACACACAAAAAAGAAACGGCAGCCCTGCATGCACCATGACAAGCAGCTTCCCTCCTTAGTTACGACAACCACCCATCACATCTGGGCAGCCTCTCCAAGCGCGCTCGCGACTTGAGGCCTTGCGGCGGTCAACAATGCACTCTTCCTCCTTTATCCTGCCATCCCTCTGTCTCAGGCGCGCACTTCAAATGGCGCAGTCGAATGGCGCACACACACGTGCTCACTTACACGGCACACTCGAAGCCGTCACAAAGGATCCGCCGCTGCGATCGGCACAGAACAAAGCTGGCGGGACACAGCAGAAGACGAGCAAGGTCACCAGCTGCGCCGGCGACGTCACCGGTCGCCCCATCCGTCAGCGGACAGTCGGGGCGTCCATTGTTTCCGCCAAGAGAGGCCATTGTGCTCGCCGCCTAATTCGATCTGCGCAGAATGACGATGGCTATAACCGGCCGGCTGCGGGATCCCAACATAGGCCAGCGAGACCTTTCGCCGCGACGCAGACGCGAATGCAGTCGTTGTTGCACGCTGGCCGGAGTGATTCGTCATGCGCCGAGACTGCGAGGACAAAACGACCGTGTCTGTTGTGCACGTCGCCCGCTAGTTTATATATATATATATATATATATATATATATATATATATATATATATATATATATATATATATATATATATATATATATATATATATATATATATATATATATATATATATATATATATATATATATATATATATATATATATATATATATATATATATATATATATATATATATATGCAGCAGGCTGACGTGCAACGCCCAGCAACTCCACCACTTGACTGCCACGTGCTGATATTTTTTCTCCTGATATGTGCAAATGGAAAAACAACGAAATAATGGGTTTATTTTTAACAGGCCGTAGAGCAACAAAAGACAGGGGACCCGTCAAAAAAAAAATACAGCAATTGCACTTGTGGTGTTGTTCTCCATCACTGTGTCTTCTAGATTCGCTATTGTGTGTTCAAATTGACCCTCTGCAAGCCGCATACGTCCACGCTACTGAGTGGGTACAGCTTACATCAGCAGTAGAGAAGGGTCTTCTCGCTGTTGACCTAAGCAGTCAGTTTTAGCAAACAGTGCCATAAAACACCAACCGCTGTGTGTGAAATGCCTAGCTACACTTAAACCACTCTCCCGGATCAGCTGTCTCAGGGTGAAAGAACACGCTAGTCAAATTAGAGTTGTGCACGGGCCGCAATTCTGAGTCCGCGCCCGGCCCGGGCCCTACACTACCACAGGCGGCCCGGCCCAGCCCGACACTGAAGAAGCCTGAGTTCGCCCGGCCCGGCCCGGCTCGGCTCGGCCTTAGGCCGGGTCAAGGCCCGGCCCGGGCCCGGCCCGACCTGCAATAAAGCGACGCCGACACAAAAAGAAACAATATCAGGAAAATCAGTTTATTTAAATGAACTTATATTGTTGAACTCTTGCATTCCATATGACAAAATCGTGAATATATACAGATGCAGCGCGCTCACAGAATTGTTATTCTAAGTTATTGTGCAAAAACAACAAGTTTTCCATTGATGAAGGATTAAGGCAAGTGCGGCGTTCCTGCATTATGAATCCGGCAGCGCTGAAGTTTCGTTCGCTGCTTGAACTGGTGGCCGGAATGGCTAACAGCCTCTTAGCAAGAAGAGCAAGTTTTGGGTACGTGGCTTCCTTGCTTTTCCAAAACTGCGCTAGTTCAGATTCCGAGCACGATGTCTCATTCTGCGGCCAACTAATCGGTCAACTCGTCTCGTTCAGCAGTCTGGTTGCTGGCTGCGTCGCTCCACTCGCTGAAGTCCATGCATGGCTTTTTTGCGGGAGGTTGTTCTTGTAGAGTGCACGAGTATTCCCGTGGTATCGACGCGACGAGCTCTCTTACGCAATCGTATACCTCCTCACGCTCTTCGGCGGAAACCATCCGAAGGTGTCGAAATTGCGGGCACAACATTGTGGCTATCTTGTGCTCCATGGTCAGGATGACATTCGTCCGTAGAAAGTAAAAAGAGGTAGGTCGTCCCTTCTCAGCCTTTTTAATAATAATAATTATAATAATAATAATAATTGGTCTTGGGGGAAAGGAAATGGCGCAGTATCTGTCTCATATATCGTTGGACACCTGAACCGCGCCGTAAGGGAAGTGATAAAGGATGGAGTGAAAGCAGAAAGGAAGGAAGAGGTGCCGTAGTGGAGGGCTCCGGAATAATTTCGACCACTTGGGGATCTTTAACGTGCACTGACATCGCACAGCACACGGGCGCCTAGCGTTTTTCCTCCATAAAAACGCAGCCGCCTTTTTACTGGGAGGCGCCTGCAAGCGGCGGCTTTTCCACAGCGTCGGTACTTGGTAGAACCGAAAACGCATTCCGAGCCTCCGCAAGCTTTCGTTTGCCTTTTGTTATCGTTTGTACTTTTCTCCCGTCCCTGCAGGTTCCATTTTTGATGAATAAATACATTGTACTTCCTGCTGTACCTACATGCGAGACGACAAGCATACTTTCGCATAAGGTACGCAGTCGAGATCAGGGAACCCGACCAGCCCGTCCGAGACATAGAAAGCCTGGCCCGGGCCCGGCCCAAGCCCGAGTGAGAGAATCTCCAAATGGCCCGAGCCCGGCCCGCGGGCCGGGTCCGGGATTTCGGGCCGGCCCGAGCCCGTGCACAGCTCCGAGTCAAATTGTACAACAGGCAGAGTCAAATTGTACTCTGCCTGTTGTTAACGGTGACATGGATGAGTGGAAGGGTGATTTGGTGAAAAGAAAAAGAAAAGAAAAATAAAAGACGAGATGGAAAACGCTGCCAAACGAGAGTCGAAAATTATGAAGTTGGGAAAAAATATTGGAGTACAAAAATAAGAAAGAAAAAAAGAGCGGTAGTGGCAGAATCGGGATTACATCAGCTGATCGCACAGTTAAGCAGAGTTACCGAGTCAGCAAAATTTCTTCCTAATGTAAAGCAAAGATTTGACAAATCAAGTTTGTATAAACTCTAAAGTCATTACATGTGCTCCGTTTGTAACCTCGTACTTACGACGTTAAGAAAGGAGATATCAACTCCAAAACTGAAAGACAATTTATAAACTTGCAGACATTTCCTCCTCTGCCAGGCCAAGAAATGAGAGATATAGTTGAACCGCGGCGCCGCTCACCCCCCCCCCCCCCTCATTCTTAATCGTTTCCACTCCCAAGCGCACAGACGGAGCACCTCAATGGTCAGCAGCTGAACACGTCACAAAAATACTTCATTTTCATTGGTCTGAAAGTGTTCGCGTAATCCGTAAGCGGCGATGCCTTTAAGCCTCTTGTTACTCTTTCCACTGATGCTGTTGACTCCAAGAAATATATCCCAGCCAGAAATACCACCGAAAACAAAGTGTGTAAATCACGCGACACGGGTAGACGCGAAATTATATCAAGAAACCACCAGGTCGAGAACATAAACTACGTCAGAAGCGCTATATGATGAGCAGAGATCACAACCGAAAAAATTCACAGGGACATTTAATTACTTAATGTGTTGGCAACGAGATAGCATTACAAGGTGTTCATGCACTTACTGAATGTGACGTCACTTCCGGTATGGTGACGTAACTTTCCTCCAGCCAATGGAAAATTTTACGGCCCACGTTACATTTTTCCCCAGATAAGGCTTCTAATGCTGTCTCATTAAAAAAGAACTTATTAGCTTCCACAGAAGCAGCGATGGCTGCAGATTTTCAAACGCTATACAGGCAGAAGGCTGCTCGGTGATAAGTTTCGGAAATGCTGTGAGGGACTTGCGCAGGTATAACGCTGGCGCACAAAATTTTGTTCGTCGAAGAAGAAAAAAAAAAAGCGGAAATAACGAACACCTCGTTCAATCTAGTTTCACAACATTGACTTAGTAGTCAGCAACAATGTAATACGATCGCTTCGTCCCAAAGCTTTTCCGCCAGTGTACGTCTCCTACGAAACTCACCGTAACGTCTAATGGGATATCCTTCGGCGGGTCTTCTCTGTTTGCCTCGAGAACTCAGCGTTTTTCCCTTTCGTTCAGAACACCGCGGCAAATCAGGCGCTTCAGCAATACGTGACGAAGTGCTTCTATCCCTCTCAGAAGACGACTGCCTCCGAACTTTTGCTTTCTTTGCCCGACGGGACTCTGGGAGGACTTTCCTAAGGTGCTGCCGGAACGCCAGTTAACGCGGCTCAGAGCACGAATGGACCCTTTCTCTCGGTATACACGTCACGGACAGAAAAAAGTGAAGACGGGGAAGGACTTCGGAGATCCTCGCATCTGTAGACAAAAGCGGGATACTTAACGAAGAGTAAAAAGCGAACGAATTAACGACTGGAAGAGCAAAAAAAAACTATATCGAGGGGGGGGGGGGGGTGCCTTGTTAAAGGAATCTAAACTGGAGAGAGAAACGGGAGACTTTTTCAGGGAAAGTGGGAGCAGCACGTGCAGATAGAGGGCTTGGCGCATGCGCACAGAAAAGCGAGCGCTCAGAGCGCGTCGCAGATGGCCGCGCGCGGCGCAAATTCTCGACTTAAGCCGGCCGGCTCACCGCGCACGGACAGCGGCCTCATCTCGAGAGAAGTTAACGCGGCCGCGGCTATCCCGATCCCCCCTTCCCCAGCAGCCGTCCCGACATCCCGCCAGCGCGCTCCCCAACGGGATGAGGACAGCCGCGGCCAGCGCCGCTCGACGCTGCGGAGCTCCCGCAGAGCTGGCGGGATGGCCGGGTCGGCACGCGACGAAGCACTCTCGCCGATGAGGCCCGCTCAGGCCGCACCACGGTGAACGGAGGATCCGCGGAGGAGAGACTACACTCCTGCTCGGACACATAATCCCCGGCGCGCGCGCGCGCCCTGAACCCTGCCTAATCCGCGCTATTTGCATCCCATTCAAAAAACCTGAGAGGTCGCCACCGACCCACCCCTGGCTAGCTCCGTGGGCCTCCGTCCCTTTTCAGTCCGCTCGGTGGCCTGCTGCTCTGCTGCGGCTGTTTCCCTCGCTAGCCGCTAGGAGGCAGCGTGTGCGGCGTGACCGAAACTGGCGGGTGCAACCACGCTAATTGATTGACCCCTCCACCCTCCTTGTCCCATGCCACCACTCAACCCCAAACCCTCTCCCACTTTCTCCACGCCCTCGCTGTCGCGTCACTTTGCGTTCCTCGTGAAAAACGAAGAGAGGAGCATGCGAGTTCTCCGCGGCAGGAGAGAAAACCTGGCCGCGAATGAATTCCGGAGAGAGAAGAAGCGCTTATCGCCTTTGGGTTCCACTCTTCGCCATTCTTGACACCGGCGCGAATAAGTAGCCTGCGCTGTAAAGTAAATGTCGGTGTAAACGTCGGGCGGAACGCCTTGTTATATATTTACGGCGTTGGCGCGATGTGTACGTCACTCATCTGTGAAGACTTGCAGGAGGACACGTCCTGTGAAGTCCGTATTTTTTCTCATTATTCGTGCTTTCGTCCTAGTTGCCATGTTGGAGCTAACTGCTGGCCCTTCCTTCAAAATTCTTCCTTAGAGCACGCGAAACTTGTGCCCCGTGTGTTGGCAGTTGGGAAGTTGGCTTCCCCTATTTCTTTACCCTTCGTCATTGCGTTTTCCGTTTCCACCTTTACACCCGGAGCTGGGAATAAAATAACCTTCCTCTCCCATGAATCTTGCTGAGCGTTCTAAACATACAATGTACCGTGTCATGGAACAGGGCCGCATCACGCAGAGCACATTCTCAAAAGCGCTCCCCGTCCCCGACCGACCTGGATAACATTGCATCTGGATGACCTGGACAAGCTGAATGACCTGGATGGTGTTACCGTTAACCAGAAGGGTGGAAGCGGGTGTTTTCGGCTACCGCATACAACGCTGACGGAACTGGCGAAGTAATTTAGTCGGGAGGAAGTCACAGGTTTGGCTATCGCATCAAAGATCCCGCCCCGCTGATGCCGGGTGTTGTATTTTTTGTTCGCAGGCTGCAAAGTGTAGGCAGGTAAGCGGAGCTCATCACGGCCGCAGTGGCGTAAAGATACAGAAGTGAAACAAGGTTAATCGCGCGCTGCCACTGCCAGAACAGGAGTGCCGCCACCCGCACACCGCGAGCCTGCCTTGTCAATCCGCTGCGCCCTCTATCCCTGCAAGAGATCCACCGGTTTCCCAGCTATGGCTGCGTCTCGCGGTTCCTGCGGGGGATCCATGGTGCACTTAGTGCTGCCAGCAGAGCGCGGTGTGGGGCCACTTGCTGTTCTTTGCGCGGTGGTCGCGGGGAGGCGCCACTGGTGCGAGGTGAAGAATGGACGTCGGTGGGGAAGCAGAGGCGGGTTGGGGATTCAGGGAAAAGAGGGCGGTTTGAGGTGGGATGGGGGCAGGGATTGCTAACTCGATCGGGATTACCGGATTGCAGAGTTTGGCCTTTTAATCGGCCCCGCGTGACCGGAATCAATCGCAGGGCGCATTTTGATGCGCGAGCGTCTGTCCGTGGCTTCTGCATCGTCCCCAACTCCCCTGCGGCGTGGGGGTAATGTGACGGGGCGAGATTGTGGGGTCCCTGTAGAAAAGGATAGCCCTTCCATGAGGCAAAATTCCATAGTACGAATGCAACTTACAGCACGGTTAAAACGAACAGGAAAGCGGCACAGGACAAACATTTCTTCGTATAGTTGATACGATAATTGCACGATTCACGCTCACTCAGGGAGTTCAGTGGTTGCAAGTCCAGGACAATCAACAGCAGCTCGGTTGGTTCAAATAAATCTTTGCACACAGCCAAAGCTTGGTCTTAATTAAGGGGTACGTTAAAGAGTATGAAGCTTTATTATTATTTTTTTAAACGGAACCAGCGCTGTACGACTTTCTTCTCGCGGATACCCTTATTTGTTGTGAGACGCAAAGCACGGACAATATGAAGAGACGTATTGAGCCCTTTTTTCTTCACGCTTTTATATTTTGAATGTAAGAAGAGATTCTTAAGCTTACAGCTATATTGAAGTTCATAGGAGCCAGCGTATAGCGATCAATGCCGCGATCAAAGGAGTGGTGCAATTGTTTTCATAATCTTCTTTCCGAAAGAAACTCTCACTCTCCTTGAATTTCTTAAAATTACTAGAAGAAAAAAGGGGCCTGCGGTTGTTCATTAACAATAGGCACGCCGTAAAAGTTGAACTTCGTATTTGGCTCGGCTATGATTGACTGAGAACGCTCATGAAGCTGTAAAAATAAGACTTTTTCACGACGCAAACCTCTTAGAAATGCTTAGCAAATTTTCACGCGCATCCAATCCCGAAAATTTATTTGTTATAAATTTATTAAAGCAGTGAAAACTATACCATTAAAATAATTGAATATGGAGCAAGCGGGCAGTATTGCGGTGGATATATGCATTAGAAGCCCAATGCACGAATTCGACCGACCACTATAACAAAGTCGTCTCCGACGTTGACGCCACCTGGCGTTTTCGCTGGGAACTGGCGTATACGCTGACGCCTCTTTTTCCTATTAGGTAAGTTCGAGAAACTCTGCGTCCACCAGGTCGGTACTATACCCTCGTCGTCACGTTCGTGACGCATTTAGGTATCGCGTAAACAAGACAGGCACCGGGCGCATATGTCAGAATTACGGCAAAAATTACGCCAATAGGAGGGCAGTTATTCTGACGCATGTCGCCACACCGCACGCGCTTTAACATAGCACGCACACTCGCCGTTGCCAGGTGGAGGTACCTGCTAACCGCTCACGTTGTTACCAGCTGTACGCCTCCCTCGACCGTCGCGTGCTGTTGACCGGTGATCATTGTGCAACCTTACACAAAGGCAACCGTCCCGAACCCTTGGGAGTAGGGAAACGGGGTCGTGGGGAATAATGGAGGCGCGGCTATTATGTCTATCGACGAACGCGGATTAGAAGACGTCATCGGAGCAGACGACCCGCGTGCGTCATCGCCGCGACGAGTGAGCAGCCGATGACGTAGCGAGCGCTGACGACGTGTCGACGCGGGCAACGTGCCTAGTTCCGCGACCTGCCTGCAGTGAAAGCGTTCGGTTGCGCAACGCCCGCAAACCACACGGGGCAGACGAGGAGTGAAAACAGGTGTCACGCGGACCCGCATACCCGTGACTTCTCTTGAGTAATCTTGGTTGGCGCTCGCACAAAGGAACGACTCTCGGGAGAGAATATCGTTACTCGCCGGTGCTGTCATGAGCGTGACTGAGACGGGATTCGTAAAAACAATAAAAATCTAAGGACGATTGCGATTCTCCCTAACGCGAAATTTGAGCGCAGATCTGTCGGTGTCTCAGGCTCTGAAGGCTCATTGTTTTGCTTTGCTGGGTCGTCGGCACATCTGGCGACGATGTTAGTCCGATAGCAGTATTAGTTGATGAAGACGGCGATGTGCAATGCACAGCGCGAGAGTGTGCTGCAGTATAACAGGAGGACATAATGCCATTGGTGTTGTTGTTTTGATAGGCTAACAACAACAACAACAACGACGAGGAGTAATTGACTGCGGCGAAAGCTAATGAACAAAAGAATCATGTATATAAACATTTCATCACTGTAACAAATACCATATTAAAAAAAAAGCGGGAATAGCCTAGTACTCTCGTGCCATGGCCAGCGAAGCTGATCTGGTCGCGGCGGCGCGGGTTCGAATCGCAGTCGCGGCAATGATTATTATTAATTATTCATTATTTGGCTCGGTTACACCGACGGCGGCGACGCGGCTCAAACCACGAACGGGCGCTCAAGAGCTGCGCTCTAAAACATCGGCACAAGTTTTTAGCGCTGAACTCGATGGTTCTCGCTTCACCTCACTGCAGGTGGGCGATGATGACTTCAGGCTTAATGGCACCATGTCCGGAATGAAGTAGGACCCAGCGCAACCGTCACATGGCATCAGAAGAGGCGTATAGAAGTATCCAACGTAATAAGTGAGGCTAAAAAGCTATGCTGCATAAAACAAACAGAGAAAAAGCACACCAATGCAAGGTAATGAGAAAACTTAAAACGCTTTGTATACAACACAGGAGAAGCGCACGGTGCTGCATAAAAGAAAGTCTTACTATCATGATTCCATCCTTCTTTTCGGTGATTCTAACTTTCGTACCTATGCATGTTAGGAAACCAACTGTCACCGAAACCGAGATAAGGATAAGGGAATGTTCCCTTTTTTTGTTGTGTGTGTAAATCAATGGGAAATTAATGTGTAATATTTTATGGCTGAAAAATAATTGATTAGAAAGTAGAAGAAAAACAACCTCATGCCACCTGTGGGATACAAACCCGCGACCTCCGGAGGTTAGAGGTTGTGGGTACGAATCCAGAAAATATTCTTATCCTCTGTTAGGAACGTTTCCGCTGTTTCCGATTTTCCGCAAAGTACTGTACTCAGCGCTTTTCATTCGTTAATAACTTGCCTAATCACATCTCTTTCTATAAGCACTCGTTTTCTGACGCCTCCGTAATCTACTGCCATACACTAGCAGCAGCAATACCCTAATGTTAAAAGTTGACCTAAACAACATTTCATCATTGTGTGATAAATGGCTCATGTCTCTGAACCGAACTGATCATTACATGTACCTCACCCCACTGTTACTAAACTATGGTGAACGGCTGGAAATTCTTAGACCAAACCGCAAAAATATCCCTCTCCTCATAATAAACTCACCACAGAAGAAGCCACATTCTGGAGGCGATTACAGAACACCACGTTCCCTAACCTGTACTTGTACAGCCTCAACCACCTTTCCAGATACCTCCACACCTGTGTCCGGTGCGGCGGTGGTCACACACTGTTCCGCGCTATTTAAAAATTTTATCAAGAGGGCAGGTAAGGACCCCCTCGTCATAGCCGGTGATTTCAATGCGCCCCATCAAGCATGGGGATATCTCTTTAACAGCCCGAAAGGTAGGAGGATCCTTGAGATCGCTAACAGAGAAGGGCTCACAATCTTAACGGATCCCCTGCAACCCACCAGAGCGGGTAACAGCGTCAGCAGAGACACCTGTCCAGATCTAACGGCGGTGAAAAACAGCGTGCAGGCCACCTGGTCTAACACTGGCGAGTCCCTGGGCAGTGATCACTTCATCGTCTCCTGCACTGTTCAGGGAGTTAAATGTCGGAAACCATTTGGCAAAGCTAAGATTGTGAACTGGGACAAGTGGAGAGAGGAACTCGCACGTCTCCCGGACGAAGATATCACAGATATTGAGGCATGGACAGCGCTGCAGATGAAAACCGTCGCCAGGCACTCTACGACAGCGAACACCACGGAGGAAACTCCGGCAGTTGACCCGCACCTGTTACATCTGTGGGAAGCCAGGAGATCTCTGACAAGGAGGTGGAAAAGGCAAAAGTTAAATCGCAAGCTGAAGACCAAGATTGCAAAACTCACCAAAGAAGCGGATGACTACGCACATAACCTCGCTAACCAAAACTGGCTCGAGCTGTGTGATGAGCTCAACGGTAGAATGGGCACGGCTAATGCATGGGGACTCCTCAGATCCCTTATCGAGCCGAACTCAAACCGGAAAGAGCAAACAGACACGCTCTGTAACGCCTTGCACAGCTATAAAGGGGACAACGAAGCCCTCATTGCAGAACTTGCACGGAAATTCCTCGATCTGGGATCCTCGTACCCTCGCCCTGCGTACACCGGTGCACCCAATGAAGAGATGGACCAAGACGTAACGGTTGAGGAACTGAGGGCGGAGCTTGACGTCATGCGTAAGAACACCGCTCCTGGACCGGACCAGATAAACACCAAGATGCTCTTTAATATGGATGACATCTCTTTAAGAAAATTAGTGAAATACTTCAACACGCAGTGCTGGCACAAGGGCCAGATCCCCGACTCCTGGAAATTGGCTTTAGTGCGATTTATTCCCAAGCCCAATAAGCCATGCGATATTGATCATTTACGACCGATCTCCCTGACGTCGTGTCTGGGTAAACTGTTCGAGAGGGTCGTGAACGCCCGACTGAAACGACTCCTGAGGAAGACTGATATCCTCCCTGACACGCTGTACGGGTTTAGAGAAAAGATGTCTACACAGGATACTCTCCTCCGTATCAGAGAGGATATTCTGGACAACCCCGGCAGATGTCAGGTCAAGGCCATCCTTGCGCTCAATTTAAAAGGGGCATTTGACAATGTCAACCACCAGGGAATACTGGATGAGCTTAATAGCATCAACTGCGGTGACCGCACATATAATTACGTGAGGGACTTTCTCTCCAATAGAAAAGCGTCAATAAGTATTGGTGATCGAACCTCCTCTTCGTTCAATCTAGGTTCCAAGGGCACCCCGCAGGGAGCGGTCTTGTCTCCGCTTCTCTTCAACCTGGCCATGCGTGGGCTACCAGAGAAGCTAGACCGCATCCAAGGCATTGAGCACGCTATATACGCCGACGACATTACGATCTGGTGTTGCAGCGGTGATGAAGGGGAAATTCAAGGCCGGCTTCAGGAAGCAGCGAATGTCGTGTGTCAGCATGCGGTGAGGCATGGGTTAACGTGCTCTCCCGAGAAATCAAAGTTACTCCTGATCGACCGTGGCAAGAGGCAGAATACGGGGCTTTTGCCGTCCACTCCCTCTGTCGCCATTACGGTCCAGGGTATGAGCATTCCGATCAAGAAAGAGATCAAGATCCTGGGAGCCATCATACCCAGCGGCAACATTAACACCACTACAATCAGACAGCTCCAAGCCTATTCCGAACAAGTCTCTAGAATGCTACGCCGAATAATCAAGAAAAGAAATGGGCTAAGAGAGAAGGAGGCCCTAATATTAGTTCAGGCTTTCATTCTCTCTAAACTAACATACGCCACCCCGTACTTACGGCTTAGCAAAAAGGAGAAAGGCCAACTAGATGTTATTATTCGAAAGGCAGTTAAGACGGCGCTGGGACTCCCTTTATGCACATCCACTAAGCGCTTACTACAGCTGGGGATCCATAACACCATCGACAAACTAATTGAGACCCACCGTGTAAATCAAAATGTCAGGCTCTCAACATCTAAGCCTGGCAGGAAAATATTACAGAAGCTGAGAATCAGTCCACCCCGGGAAGTCGCTGACAAGATCGACATGCCCATGCAGATGAGATCACATATCACGACTCACCCCATACCAAAACGCATAGATGAGGAATACAACAGAGGACGGAGACTAGCCAGAGCTAGACACCTCTCTAAGCGCTGGGATGGAAACAAGGACACGATCTACGTCGATGCGGCTGGACCCGTTAACGGAGTCGCGGCAATTGCAGCAGTTTCACCCCGGGGGGATATCATTGCAAGCAGCCTTATCCAAGCGGTGAATACCACATCGGCTGAAGAAGCAGCTATCGCACTAGCAATATCAAAGAACAGCGAGGCAACGGTTATGTCCGACTCACAAGCAGCGGTACGCAATTACCTCAGAGGCCGCGTTGGCGCTCCGTGTTGGGACCACTGCGGCCATGAAGAATCAATTGGCCATATATTGTGCTCCTGCCCGCATTACAGTCCACAGAGGGCATGCCTTAGCCACGAACTTGACCAACAGGACGACCAACCGCTATCCGAAAAAAAGAATTCTACAACATCGAAAGGACCTACCGTCGCAGAAGAAGGCCGTGCAAGCGCTTTTGTGCTTCTTACAATCTACCGGCCTGTGTGAAAGAATTTAACTGGAACGCCTTGTGCGTGTGTGTCTCCATGTGTGCACGTTCCTTTTTTTTTGCGTTTTCCTCTCTGTCCTCTTTCTAACCCCTATCCCCCATCCCCAGTGTCGGGTAGCAAACCGGAGACTCACATCTGGTTAACCTCCCTGCGTTTCCTTCATTCTCTCTCTCTCTCCGTGTTGGGAAATTTTGGAAAGGTCTAATCCTTCAAACATCCGGATCTCCAGGACGCCAGGGCCCCTCTCAACGACGGGCAATGAGGCGGCCAACACAGCTGCTCGAGCTCTCCTCCTCCGAGCATCTGGCACGCAGCCTCTCTCTGACACAGTTGACAACCCCTCACCCTTACTAAGCTACTCAGAAATTACGGAGTACTATAAGATCACAAGAAGGAAATATCCTCTTCCTCACAAAACCCTAAGTAAATATGAAGAGCACATAATCAGGCGACTACAAACTAATACTCTTCCCAATCCTTACCTAATGAGTAAATGGTACCCAGAAACCTACCATTCGTCCTGTCCCTTCTGTGGAGCAGTTGCCACACTCTTTCACGCGGTTTGGGAATGTCAAGAAAACCCAGACTTGGACAGCAATCCCGATCCGACTCATGAGCGCTGGGAGGCAACCCTTCATAGCCACAGCCCACTTGATCAGAAATCGCTGGTTGAGAGGGGCCGGATTATGATGACGACCAATGGGTTCTCGTACTGAACCCACCCAGTTTTTGTGCTCTGAATAAATGTTTTTCCTCCTCCTCTCTCCGCATTTCATGGAGATACGCAAGAAAACGAACCTACCTGAGAAAAGCACAAACATCATGCATGCAGTTTGACGCAGCCGTGACCAACAATGGTCTGGAGGACCAACGTCAGACCATCCGACGGGACCAGACATCAGCACAAGGCACCGGAGTCCTGATCTAGGTGTCCGCCCACCTGACTGATCCAACATTTTAAAAACCAATAAAGTTTTATTTCTCTATCTCTCACGTCTCCGATCTTTAACCAAACATTACTAATTTCATATTGCGTCAGGCTACCGTACCCATCAAGTCAAGTCAAGTCATCTTTATTTCAACATCACAAGGATGCTAGGGGCGCAGCCAAAAAGCCTATTAACGGCTTGACGAGGGGCTGCGCCCCTTACAAAAACTTGGTAACTTCGGCGTATGAGTTGACTATGCAATGAAATATAATTTTAACAGAAACAACAGGGCGAAATGGCACTTTCATATAATGTTTAACTAAATACTGTAGAAAAGGTGACATACGATTGCGGCAAGGAAGAAAAAACATACACGCAGTGTGGAAAACATATTTACAGAAATGCACACTTTCAGTGAGGTAATAAAAATAATAGCGTTATCTGCACACTGTAACTATTGAATTGTGTTTAGAAGAAGAGGCAAGGTGTAACTAATGCTCTGCCGTCCGTAATTTGTTCGGGTTTCTGGAATGACGAAATGATTTTTTGTACGAGTGCTGTAATTGTGAGACTTGCGTTCAAGTCTGTAGAGTTCCTTGAAGAAGATAGCTGTGTTTATGGCTGTAGTCCTGTAGCGCCTTAATAAAGTTTGTTCATATTGCTGCGGGATAGGAATTATATTCAATTTACAAAAAATCGCTTCTGTTGGTGCGTCTCGAGAAACGTTGACGATGATTCTAAGGGCTCGTTTTTGTAATCTATGAAGCTTGCTAACATTCGAAAAGGTGGTGGCCCCCCAAACCAAAAAGCAGTATCCTATAACAGAAGAAAATAGGGACTGAAAGATAATTTTTTTTACAGATTGCGGTAAGCAATACCGAAGCCTGGAAAGAATACCCACTACCTTAGCTATTTTGATAATCGTAGTATCTACATGTTTATTCCATGATAAATGTTCATTAAAATACACTCCAAGGCTTTTAAATTCCGGGACGAGCTCAATTTTTACCAAACCTAGCCACAGCGATAATCCCAGGAAATCAATGATCCTATTTTTGGGACGGAAAAGCATTGCTTTGGTTTTTTTGGTATTAATTTCCAAGGAGTTAATGGCTGTCCATTCATGGAGGGAAAGCAAACACTGATTCGCCTGCCCAAAGAGATCATATACATTAGTTGATTTAAAAAATAGGCTGGTGTCTCTGAAAAAGCCAAACAATGCATTTTCAATAACTACACCACTGATAACTTGCGACACATGTTATCAAAGCCACTCGCAGCGTCTGGCACTGTCTTAGTTCCACAAAAGCGTTTATTCTCCATCTGCGCATTCCACTGCCCATATTAACTATTTTTTTTTGTTCAGACAAGAGAATAGTCGGATAATCTTCCTCCAGACGCAGTGCACCACTCCAGAATTGCGCACTTGACGGCATTCATTAACGAATTCAACACGCACTACAACTACACACCTTCATTTAATAATTACCTCACTATATAACATTTCACGAACTATCGAATTAAGCCTACGTTTTAAATTTGTGCCATATGTTACAAGCGAACACTATTTTCTTCCACTGCTTTCTGGACTACTTCTTGAGATAAGTGTCGTGTGCCAGACCACGCACCGACCGACGAGTGCACAATAAAGATCCCCAGGTGGTCTAAATTATTCCGGAGCCCTCCCTCTACTACGGCACCTCTTTCTTTCTTTTTTTCTTCTTTCAGTCCATTCTTTATCTCTTCCCTTACGGCGCGGTTCAAGTGTCCGCCGATACTGCGCCATTTCCTCTCCCCAAAAGTCAATTTTCATTTCATTTTCACACTCTACTGGCCGGAAGATTGACACAAGCGTTCGAAAGACAGACAGACAGAAAAACTTTATTTCGCAAGTGAGTTTTAGACCATGCTGGGCCCCTGGGCCACTGCGCGGTCGCACATTGCATCGTGCAGGTCATGTCGGGACATGACGTCGGCAGCCCGAGACACCGCAGCAAGCTGCGATATCGGGACTGCAGACGTGAGCAGGACCTCCTAGTCCTCCCAGCTCGAGATGGCGTGCTGTCCCTGCGGGGGAGGGTCAACAGGGCAGCCGAAAAGGATATGGGAGAGTGTGGCGTGGGGGTCACCGCATAGGGAGCATGCAGGGGATGTGCCGCAATAGTGAGATAAAGGCTGAGGGGGTGACAGAGAGCGGGTCTGGAGGCGTCTGAAGAGGATCTGTTGGGAGTGCGTAAGAGAGGGGTGGGGAGGAGGGTAAGTCCGACGGTCCAAACGGGGTATTTGTGTGAGCTCCGCAAAGGTGTGCGCCCGCTCCCTCGAGAATCCTGGATCGAGACTGTTCTGAGCCCGGCAAATCAGACCTCGGGCTAATTTATCGGCAGCCTCGTTTCAGGGTTCCCAGAGTGAGCCGGCACCCACTAGAGCTCTACCCCACGCGGTAAATTTTAAGTAGAGGTGTTCAACAATTGCCAGGCAGGGGTGTGAATCCTGCCCCTGACAAAGTTGGACAGAGCCGTTTTGGAGTCGCTGAAGATGTATTGGGCGTCCGAATGTGCAAGGGCTAGGGCGATGGCGGTCTCCTCTGCCTCCTCAGGCGTAGAGCCCGAGGGAAGACGGTGAGTTAGGGGGTGAGGTAGGGCGTGATTATAGGCAACTGCTACCGCTTCATGCGCTGTACATGCAGCGTCTACCCAAACGGCATCGTGGACTTGCCCGTAATACCTATGGAGGGCATTAGCGCGAGCTACGCGGTGAGGGATATGATATTGGGGATGGACGTTTCGAGGGAATGGTTTCACAACGAGAGGTGTATGGATGTGTCGAGGGAGGGCTATAAGGGTTGACTGGTTAGCGGGTATGTTGATGCGAAGGGAGGAGAGTAGATGGCGGCCAGTGGCGCTCGTGGCAAGTCTAAGGTACTGTGTCTGAAGGTGCGCGTCAACTAGTTCCCGAATGGTGTTATGCATGCCTAGTGCAAGAAGTTTGGCTGTGCTGGTGCTACGAGGTAGGTTTAGGGCTGCCTTAGTCGCAAGGCGGATCATTGTGTTCACGCGTTCGGTTTCCGTGGGGTTCAATTTGAGATATGGGGTTGCGTATAAAATGCGGCTAAGCGTAAATACGTGCACTACTTTCATGTTGTCCGCTTCGTCTAAACCCTTGTTAAGGGATATTGGGGATGGACGTTTCGAGGGAATGGTTTCACAACGAGAGGTGTATGGATGTGTCGAGGGATGGCTATAAGGGTTGACTGATTATCCGGTATGTTGATGCGAAGGGGGGAGAGCATAACGCGGCGCCTCTTGCTCCCTGCCTTCTTTCACTCACTCTTTCCCCTCCTCCCTCAAGGCGCGGCTGAAGTGTCCACCGAGATTGAGACAGTTATTGCGCCATTTCTTTTCCTCAAAAACCTATAAAACCTCTTCTTCATATGTTTTCCTTGATTACTGCGCATAATGTTTGTACCTTGTCTGTACCCATGCACTGCTGCTGCATTAGGCCAGAAACACGAGCCAGCAATATTCGATCCAAAAAATGAAACATGCACTTGTTTCAGTTACAGAATGGACGAGGAATACGCAATGCAGTGTTCTTACCTCTTTTCTTAACATGTGAAAAATTGCCATTATTTTTTGTTCATTTTATTATCTATGCTTCAAAATTATGCGTTATGCATTAACATACAGCGCATCAACGTACTATATTATTGTAAACATTTCAGATAGCAATAGTTGGCAGTAATGCTAGATTTTCTTCGTCTAGTACAAACTTTCATGAAAATTATGTCAAATACTTGGAACGTTGTTCTTACAACACAAAAAGAAAAACAGTTCTAAAATTATGAAATATACAAAAAAATTCCTGTTTGATTGCATAAAGAATTTAAATGTTCAATTGCTCTGACTTAATTATCAATACTTTGAGCTACAAAAAATCTTTGCCGCCTCATGGAAGGAACCAAAATTGATCGCTCCTTAGTAAGGTTACTAATTACTTCAACTCTTCAATTTGACATCTCAGACTAACTTACGGCCTGTCAAGTCGGAAAGTGCAGTGACAGCGTTGAAATAGAGCGCAATATCTATGGGTCACCGTGACCCACGCTCAATGGGCACGGCAAGGAAAGAGTTAATTGAATACGCAGTCGTATAAGGAAGGCCGTAGTTTCACCACAGAGTGGCTAAAACATGGCGCCTTTCTTCGGCATTGTGAAGGAGCCGATTGAGATACCGGCCATTCCTATGATCCTTACGCAATGGAAAAGACAGCAAGCCTTTCAAAGGCAGATTACGTTAGAGCTGTCACCTCAAAGGCTTCGCATTTTGGACTTGCTTTCCGATAAAGACCCGTGCTCACCGACCGCTTCTTTTGTATACCTCCGTCTCACTTATAGCGTGCAGCACTGTGGGCGCTACAGCCAGTGTCAGCCAATCAGGAGCCGAGTTTAGGAATCAGCTTGAACTAAAGACCAATTTGTGATTGGCCAGTACTTCGACTGCTATTCTCTTAGGCTATCGTGACTCGCAATGGCTATGACCGGCTAGCATGCGGGTTGTTTCCGTGTATGAGGAGCTTCGTGAAATGAGCTGCTGACAACATTGTCTCACAATCTGTTCGCCGTTGAAATCAAAGCTGCAGATCGTGCCAGCAAGTTCGGGGCCCAAGTATCAAAGCAAATGGCACGTGGCAACTTTTCGTAACTGACTCGCAAGCGTCACTTCAGCAATCGTCATAACCAGGCGTACGACAGAAAAAAAAAAAGAATTCTACCAGTCACTCGACTTTCAAGCAAGGGGACAGCTTTGAGAATACGGTCCCCGATTAGCTTTGTGCCAGCTGTGCGGCTTTCAGTTCAGCATCGACACACTGGGGGACAACACAGCATTGTATAGATCACTCCATTTGTAGTCTCCACAGGGCTGCACCGTTCCATTGAGATAGACCTCAGGACGACACGTCAGCTGCGTGCGACGAGCCGTCAGGGAACCTTGCATAACGATTCTCTCGTCAATAGGGAGACCGTTATGTCATGTGCGCACGAGGACGCACCTCCTCTTGAACGGACAGAAAAGTGAGACAGGAGGCGATTAGGAGAAACGAATATCTTTGCTTCAGAAAGAAAGAAAAATTACGTCGTTTTGCTATTGTGCAATGACCCCCCCCCCCCCCCCCTCCGCGCTTTCAAGCCATGCCTGCTCACGTACTTCGTAATGCACCCACACGCGTGTCTTTTCTTTTTCCTTCAGATGGACGTTCCCACACTCAGGCTTCAGAGTCGGAAGCTGAAATCAGTCCAGAGCAAGCCAAAGGCCTCCGGAGAACTCCCTAATTGCATTCGTCGTGCGCCAAACTGATACCACCATGGACGGCATTATTAGACAAAAATGTTTAATATTGGATTATTGTAAGCTACTTTTATGATAATATTGAAGGTAACGGTACATTCTTCCGATGCATAGCAAAATCTTTCTTTTAAAGTTTTTTCATTGCTCGCATCAAAGCAGTTAAGACTGCCATAAGAAACCAATGGGGAACGTTTTTGACGATAGCAAGAAAGTTATTAGCAAAAAAAAAATGTATGCCTGGTCGCAGGATATCTGCGGATATATTGATTGTTATAGTGAAATCTTACAATATGTGAAAAAAATTCCATTCATAAGCTCTTTCCAGTCGAAAAATGCTTTTCTCCAGAATTGTCGGGTATGTATGTGCACGCCTCACCACTCCTCATCTTTACCCTCATCCCTCCGTCTGATTCACCGACAGTTCGAGCTACATTTCTTATCTAACCTCTCTTGCTTCTTTTCTCTGTTCGCCTCAGTTAGACCGCCTGTCTTGCGTTCAGTGAATTCCCTCTGGTGTCCAAACCGACTTGTTCCTCGAAACCTCAACGATAACAACGTCAAATCACTCACGTTCTCTAACACACGCTTCTTTTTTTTTCTCAACTCCCAACGTCGAGCCTCGTCGATTTCCTCTCCGCCACTCCTTCCTCGACACCAGTAACGAATGCATCGCATTGGCAAGACCGACGAGGAGCTTTGTTCGAGCGTGACATCTGTTCCTGCGCAGTTACGTCAAGTTGTTCAATTTGCCCAGCGCCACTTACGAAGCCGCTGGAGAGGCGAGATCACGTCTAACTCCTCGCTGTTGGTCTCTGTTGCGTGGAAGGCAGCGCGTTACGCGATTGCGCGCACTCGCGCAACCAGTCCGCATCACAAGGCGCATGGCACGGCCCCCCCAACAAAGGAGAGCGGCCCTCGTTGCGCTGTCCGCTCTGTTGCTTGCTGCGGCGCGGTCCCCGGGCCGACGGCGCTTGATTAGTTTTCCCTCCGCACGGGGATAAGTCCATGGCGTAATCCCGTGCAACGGTAACGTCTTACGACCGGACGGTGTCGTCGTTTCCGTAACGGGTACCTCTTGCCAGGTCTCTGCGTCGCGTTTCTTTCTGCAGCGCGCACTGCGTGGAGTGTTGGACCATTTTTCGCTTAGCTAAGAGCTGGGGCAATTTTTTTTTATGTGATAGTATGCATGGTGAAATATCACATGTCTGTTATATGTGCACAAGAAAATGTACTCTCTTAACTATATCGGCCAAATAAAGACGTTTACAGCCAACTAACTAGCACGAAGAGGAGCGATTTTTTTTGTTATTTGCTCTATCATTTAATGCGATAGCATTATAGGTCCCGTCCACGAGAGAAGGAGACGTCCGTCCACCCATGTCACGAAAAAGCTGGCGGCAATGCTCACTGGTTCGAACCCGACCGCGGCGGCTGCGTTTTTATGGAGGAAAAACACTAAGGCGCCCGTGTGCTGTGCGATGTCAGTGCACGTTAAAGATCCCCAGGTGGTCGAAATTATTCCGGAGCCCTCCACTACGGCACCTATTTCTTCCTTTCTTCTTTCATTCCCTCCCTCATCCCTTCCCATACGGCGCGGTTCAGGTCTCCAACGATATATGAGACATATACTGCGCCATTTCCTTTCCCCCAAAAAACCAATTATTATTATTATTAATGCTCACTGGGTTTTGGGTAATTTGCCCACTATGATAGGTGGCAATGAAATAATTGAAATCAATTCAGTGCAGGTGCCACTTGACTACCGTGGCGCTCAGCATCAGGCCATTGGTCAAGGGACAGACAGCCTCCCGAGAAACTATCTATGCAAAAAGTAGACTTCCGGAAGATCAGGAAGAGCAGCCTGATGGTTTGGTTTATGTAATTTAACGTCCCAAAGCGACTCAGCCTATGAGGGAAGCCGTAGTGGAGAACTATGGATAATTTCGACCACCTAGAGTTCCTCAGGGTGCACTGACATCATACAGTGCACGGGCCTCTAGCATTTCGCCTTTATCAAAATGCGACCGTCGCGGCTGGGATTGAACCCTCGTCTTACGGGCCAGCAGCCGAGCGCCATAAGCATTGAGCCACCACGATGACAGAAGAGCAACCTGAATCTCACAACCCGCACCGGTGGCTTTGTTAGAAACAGCTACCTGCTGGGGCAGTGTCGCATTGCTTAACGGCTGCACCACTGCGGCAATAGTAGTGGTATGATGATCCCCGCTATCTAAGGATCTCTAATGCTACCGCACTGTACCCAATAGGGTAGGTTAAGCGTAGTTCATATTTTTATTCTATTTTATTGCATAGTATCGTATCGCATCGTATTTGGAGTTGGATTGACGGCCGTGAATCGCATTTCGTATGAACCGCCGTTCATTTGCATTGGTGGACTGCCTTTAACTAGCAGCATTACTGTGCACTAGAAAATAAACCACTGCTCTGGAATAGTTCTAGGAAATCAAATACCTTGTCATAATTAGATACCCGTATGTCATGATGTCGCGTCGCCACAATTTGGTTGTCAACGAATCTCCTTCAAAACATCAGCAATAGCGCCTTTTTTTTTTCAGCTGTGCGGTATGAACCATCCTGACGATAAAAAAAAGCTACGCAGGATGGCAAGCAGTGCGAACACAGGAATGTGCCAGCAACTGCTCCTTGACGAGCGTTATTCCTTCCATCTACTTGCAACTTCTTACGCTTCGCCCACTGAGGTCTTCAAGGTCACCTCGGTCAGGCAGCTCAGTTGAAAAAATAAATACTTTAAGGGCGTAATCGGCGTCAGTTTTTCTTCTATTTTTTGTTCAATTCCTGCCACAAAAACTTCGTCTTCTTTCCTCCCCTAACTCACACAGCGAAGCGCGGTAAATTTCTTTCCGCAGAAGTCATTCGTTGCCTGCCGGCTAGGCAGGAAAGCACCAAAGCGCGCCGCCTGTGACGTCCACGTATCCTTCGCTGCTGGCTGGTCGGCTGCGCCACAGTACGCGCGAGTCTTGCAGAGAGGCCCATCCATCAGTGCGGCCGACGGCTCGATTAATTTCCCGGCCCCGACGTCTCGGAACCCTTGACGCGCCTGGCTCGGATGGAAGCTTGGCTCGTCTCATCCCCGTCCACAAGCCAAGGCGGCGCCGTTTTCTCGAGATGTAATCACTCGCCACGCGGCCATTCCCGCAACCCTCATCTGTCATGGCGCGTCGGTCCCGAGGAGATATCGCAGGAATAAAACGCTGTACCTCTCTGCATCCCCACGGGTCTCCTCTCTTTTCTCACTCTGGCCTTCTTTTCCTACCACTGCGCACTTATATATGACGGCTCGACTGTGCCGTTTACCGCGCAGAGAGCCCTAGCCATCTCACCATTCCTGTTTTGTTTTATTTTTTTATTTATATTTTGTTCGCCTACTTTCACAGCGCCAGCTGCTAGAGCCAAACTCTCTCCCAGTTATCTTGTAGTCGTAAGCCGCATGAAATGATGTCATCTGACCGGTTGGTCATGTGACGCATTAAATGGGCCCCTGAATCTTCCAAACACATTCTCTTGGCATATTATTCCAGTGTCACATTACATGAACGACCCTTCAGTGTTATAAGCATATGGAGCTGACATTTGTAGCTCCCGCAACACTTCGCATACTGTGATAACTGCGCAAAAATACTAAAAGAATATTAGGTTTCAGTGGGATTCAAACCAATGCCTCTTGGGAGCTAGATTGACGCACTAACCCCACGGTCACTTGCTTTTTTTTTTCAACACGGTATTTATTATAATGACGCAATGTTATGTGTACAAGACCTATGTGCAAACCATAAGGAAAACAGTCGCAGATCAAGACGGTACATAATATAATGCTCATAAGCAACCCAGCCCTAGAAAAAAAAGGCAACGAAGAGCACAGCACTAAGGGTGAGTGCCACTCCGGTTCGAACTCGGTCTGGGCATACATTTCATTTAGATGAACAATCGTTCTACTGAAGGACCCTTTGGCAGAAGCAATCGATTCACAATATGCGTCCATCATGTTTTCCAGAGGCTGTGTAGTCCAGTTAGAAAGAGCATGCCTTAGGGTTCATCAACAAATGGCAGTGCAGTGAGATATCGCACAGAATGCGTTGTCTAATTAAGTCTTTTTTTTAAGTATTCCATTTTTACAATTCACAAAACAATGCCCAATCGTTTCTGGAGAATTACAGAGGCGGCAATTTACCGCTGACACAAAAATGGCCTTTTGCTCTAAAAACGTTTTAACGGTCAATGTCTGGCTGTGTAGCTTATTGAAAATTGGAGTTGTGCACGATGAGAGGGGCATTTCACGTACTCTTTTGAGTACGTCATGACCCAGTAAGCCAAGGTGCACAAAGCGGCACACGGGCGGAGAGAAGAGCATACACATTAAATCCTTGCACAACCGTTTCGCCGCTGCGACGACTCAGTGGTTACGGCGTTCGGCTGCTGACCCGAAAGACGCGAGTTCGATCCCGACTGCGGCGGTCGAATTTCGATGGAGGCGAAATTCTAGAGGCCCGTGTATTGTGCGACGTCAGTGCACGTTAAAGAACACCAGGTGGTCGAAATTTCCGGAGCCCTTCACTACGGCGTCCGTCATAGCCTGAGCCGCTTTGGGAGGTTAAACCCCCGTGAACCAAACCATAAACCAAACAACCATTCCTTCGACACTGAAAAAAGAAACTCAGGAGAGAGACGAACAGCCGAATAGAGCTTATGCATTAAGCCCCACAAATGTGGACGATTAGAAACATTAAAAGGCACAGGGAGGTTCGGTAAAACGTGAACTATGGCAAGAATGCACGCACTATTAGGTGTGTAGTGTCACGAAAAAACAGGAAACTATCTGTCGGGCATACAGGTGGACTGAACCAAGGCCGCCAGCGCTTACATGCCGGAAACGTTATCACGCTTCATAGATTCAAAAGACGAATTCCACACAAAAGTGGCGTATCTCTGTGAAAACAATGGATATAAAAGTCTTGTACAGTGAATAATTTGTAGAGTGCGTAATAAATTTTAGTGCCGAGAAAACTATTAAATGCGGTCGCCCTGCCAACATTCTAGACACCATGGGGGACAAAAGTCTGAACACAGCGCTGAAGAGTTGGCATGCGGTCTTCCCAGCAATGTACATAATGCATATAGGCACTAAAAGTGACGACAAGGTACCTGAGTGGTTTACGCGTCCATTGCATACCAGAATATTCAGCAGGTGTCGATCCTTACATTCCAAACGAGAGGCCGCAACTCTTAAAACGATTAATCCGAGCTCCTGACACTGAACCAAAGTCCTCCGTTAAACGAATAACCTCGTCGATGCTTGGCAAGGTTCCATTTGATGTTTCTATATCATATTTTTGTCTATTTAATGAGGAGCGGCTACATTGGATCCTTCACAAATGCTCTCTTGTCATACATAACCTCACCAGCGAAAGTACAAGACACCAGAAGAAGAACACAAGACAACGCTGTAGTTGTCCTGTGTTCATCTTCTCCTGGTGTCTCGTATTTTCGCTGGTGAGGTTATGTCTGACATACACCAACTAGCCGTCATGGTTACCTTGCCACTTGTCATGATTCAAGAATACAAAAAAGTTGAATCAGAAAACAGATAAAAGAAAGACGAGGTTGGCAGAAGGTCACTAGATAAAAAAAAATGGCGGATGATTGAGCGTGGTTGGGCCAAATGCGAATTTGGTGAGCTAGTTTCACTTCGGTTTCGGATCTATATAGACTCGTTTTTCAAGGTCAAGCAGGCTTCAGACAAAGATCGGCAACATCAGACTTAATCTCCGCCATAACGGTATGGCGCAATGGCGTTAATGGAGTAATGCCCATATATGCAGAATTGGTCATTCTCTTCATTACATTACTAGATCACTGGAAGTCATCATACCATTTCTTGCGCAATGGTGCAGCTTTTAAGCGATACGCCACTGCCCTGCGATGGTACACTCTGAACACGCATAAACCTTCCTGTATGTGAGAGTAAAAAGGAAGTAAGTTGTCCTCTAGCACACACCCTTTTAAACGGATGTGTGCTTCCTTTTTACTTCTTTCTGTTTGGAGTGTAGGTGCTGCCACGTGTGGGGTTTGTGAGACCCAGGTTGCACTTCTCGAGCAACCTCAAAGTCACGAGAGAGGCTTAAGTGAGACTTTCCGACGGGCTAGTTGGCACATTATCTTTTAGAAATGTTGTGCGCTAAATTGACATTCACAGGAAAAGGGAGAGATAACAGGCCAAAAGCGCAACTTCCAACTTAGAAAGTTGCGCTCCATTGGAAGTTGCGCTTCTGTCCTGTCGTCTCTCCTTTTTCCTGTGAATGTCTATTCAGCGCAGAACATTTCTAAAAAAGAGAGGCTTCGGACAGACAAACATCGCCGAAATGTGAGATGGGGTTCGAGCGCTAGCGCACTAAAGAAATTCAGCGAGAGATATCGAAGCAGCGGGTATAAAAGCGGGCGCGCTGACGTGCATTGCGTGACATCAAACGCCACACGAAAGAAGACGCTCCTGCCTGTCTTCTGCAAGGTGTTCGCATTCCAGGCTTAGACAACACTGCTCAGAAGAAGCTCAACCGGCTTTGCAGTGGTCTCGTTGCCTTCTGCCACATCTGCAGCGACAGAGCGCCAGCCCAGCTCTGACAATGTCCTTTACCGAAGCAGGTCTTTCGCCTGCAGCGTTTACGCCGTCCACTTCTGCTCCCACGACGCACACGAACGCTATGACCGTCCACGGCACGCAAACCGCGCCGGGCGCAAAGCGGCAGTTGAACTCGTTTTAACGCGATAGCGTTACAAGCCCCGTTCACCAGAAAATTCGGTGTCAGCGTTCTCAGCGTCGGCGTTGTAATAATATTAATAATAATTGGTTTTTTGGGGAAAGGAAATTGCGCAGTATCTGTCTCATATATCGTTGGACACCTGAACCGCGCCTTTAGGGAAGGGATAAGGGAGGGAGTGAAAGAAGAAAGGAAGAAGGAGGTGCCGTAGTGGAGGGCTCCGGAATAATTTCGACCACCTGGGGATCTTTAACGTGCACTGACATCACACAGCACACGGGCGCCTTAGCGCTTTTCCTCCATAAAAACGCAGCCGCCGCGGTCGGGTTCGAACCCGGGTACTCCGGATCAGTAGTCGAGCGCCCTAACCACTGAGCCACCGCGGCGGGTGCGTCGACGTTGTAAGCGAAAAAATCCCGGGCATGGCGCTGGCAGCTAGTCCCAAGAGAGCAACCTAGGAGGCAGGTTGGACACCTAGGTCACGTGACCTTTCGGCGTCATCACAAGCCTGCCCATCGTGGCAGGTGGAAGTTAAATTAATGATTGGTCGCTCGGGAAGAGCAACCTGGGTCGCACAAAACCCACCGGTTGCAGCACCTGTCATCGCAAGGCAACGGAGCATCGCTTAGCCGCTGCACCACTGCGCCAGGAGTGGTGCGAGGACTCCCAGGGATATATGAATGTAAAGTAGAGAATGACCTTCCGCATATACGGGAATTAACACAGCACGTTATCGTGTCATACCCTTAAAGGCGGAGCTTCAGCGTCCCCAGCGCGAGCAATACAGGCTGCGTCTGCTTATCGCTATCAAGGGAAGCATACCGCTGGTGTGAATCGCAGATCCAGCTGCTGCGTCGCTGCCCTGGCGTCTTTTAAGCGGCAGCAGACAGGACAAAATCATCAGTTCGTTCCTACGCGGAACGTTTGAGAACACTGCAATCGCGGCGCGCAGGCGGGCATGTCACGTGGTATTTTTTGTTTGTATTTCGCGGGCATCTGCAATGAGCGAAAAAAGCTAATACGTAATATATGGAAAGTTAAAAACTTCAATCGGATGTTTTGCGGACCGTTCTGCCACTTCGTTATTGGAAGTTTTCTCCTACCTCCGTTGCTTGCAAAGTTGGTTATTTATCTTCGCTAATTATGCAATTAAGCGCAATACAAAAAATAGTATGGCTTGCTCCATACAACAGCCAGCAACACACATTTGGTCGCGTCTTCTTCGAGTGCCACGGTATATTTTTAAACTCTGGCTAAAATGAGCTGGGACAGCCTGTATATCAATCAATCAATCTTTATTTTCATTCTGTCAGTGATACAGAAAGAAGGACTGTGACAAAAAGCTGTTTTTCAGAACAGCTTGACTAGGCCACAGCCCCATGGAAAAATTTCGGAGCGGTAACAGCAATACCGTAAAATAAATCAAAAATTGAAACTTAACAGACTATAGGGCACACACTAAGTAAAGGAAATGCTAAGGTAATACAAAAGGCAGTTTTTACAGTCGTCAAAAATGAATACAAAACAGTTTCTTAGAAAAATCAATATCTGAAATGCTATCAAATTACAAAATGTGTAGAATAAATATACTTAATGTACAGGAAAATACAATATAGAAATCAATTTGTTACAGATAATTACATACAGCCAGATGAAACAATTCAATACGGTTATGGATTTGATAAACGAGACAAAGTTTGTAGTATATACCTGTTTGTAGTATCTATATACCTGTATATCCTCATGGGTACCGTCCAACACAAAGGCAAAGAACTGCGTGAAAGCTTTTAAACACTAAAAAGCTTAAAAGAACCTAAAAACAAAGACGGCAGCGCGAAGCAAACAATAAAAGCATGAACTAGTGATATAAGGAGTAGCGGTTGGTGACGCGTGTGAGCCAAGTGCGAAGATTCCTCCTCGCTCAAAGCAAGTGATGGCTGTCTTATGCGCTCATTTTTTAGTTTAATCAAATAAAATAATTCTTTATTCCCTCCCGTCCCATGCGGTCTGCTCAGGACGCCTAAAAAAGATCAGTGCATACCGAAAAATTGCCTGCTACCGCATTGCCTGCAATCATCGACTACAAGAGGAGAGTGAGTCGATCTTGAGAACGATTCCCTTGACCCGCCGCGGTGGCTCAGTGGTTAGAGCGCTCGGCTACTGATCCGGAGTTGCCGGGTTCGAACCCGACCGCGGCGGCTGCGTTTTTATGGAGGAAAAACGCTAAGGCGCCCGTGTGCTGTGCGATGTCAGTGCACGTTAAAGATCCCCAGGTGGTCGAAATTATTCCGGAGCCCTCCACTACGGCACCTCTCTCTTCCTTTCTTCTTTCACTCCCTCCTTTACCCTTACCTTACGGCGGGGTTCAGGTGTCCAACGATATATGAGACAGGCACTGCGCCATTTGCTTTCCCCCAAAACCAATTATTATTATTAGGTGTCCAACGATATATGAGACAGATACTGCGCCATTTCCTTTCCCCAAAAACCAATTATTATTATTTCTTCCAAGAGCGCTCTAAATGCCGTGGCACTACCGTTACGTGTCGTGCGAACCGCTCTTACAAATGTGTGCAGGCTGAAGACAGAAGTAAATAGCAATAATAATAATAATAATTGGTTTTGGGGGGAAAGGAAATGGCGCAGTATCTGTCTCATATATCGTTGGACACCTGAACCGCGCCGTAAGGGAAAAGATAAGGGAGGGAGTGAAAGAAGAAAGGAAGAGAGAGGTGCCGTAGTGGAGGGCTCCGGAATAATTTCGACCACCTGGGGATCTTTAACGTGCACTGACATCACATAGCACACGGGCGCCTTATAGCGTTTTGCCTACATAAAAACGCAGCAGCCGCGGTAGAGTTCGAACACGGGAGGCAGAAGTAAAAGACACGGTTTTATTGATAATCCGTTTCTCTCAGAGCTAGGCACCTATCAGAGAACCTCAAATATCTCGAAACATCGCACTGAGTGATGCATTTGAACAAAACATACTGCTCAGCCTCGTCTAGCTTTCATTCAGAGGGCTGTAAACAATGTATTTTCATTTTTTCAAGCCCACGGGAGGTCAATGTTACCAACAGTAACACTTTTCCTTCCTTCAAGGACACTCTCACTTTTAAAGAACGATAATAAACAAAGGTTTGGAGCCCGATAACGTCGCACACGCATTAAACTCTGCCATTAAATTCCCCCTCTCTCTCTGTGTCTTATGAGTCCTTTTTTTTGTCACAAACTTCTTTCCCCGCTTATAAGTCGGTATAAATGCTTTCGATCGACCCGACATGTATTGCTCCCTCAATACGACCTCCTCCTTCTTGAACAAATGACAAACAATGCAATCGGGTAGTCTTTAAGCCACAAGCTGTGCCTGCGGTACACCGATCGTTATTATAGAGGTCGTTGCAACCCTCAGCAGCCTAAGCCCTTAGCCGGCGAGCCAAGCGTTATCGGCTCGCACCTAGGCGTAGCAATTTCGCACATCATGGCCAAGAGGTCGGTCAAAGCGTTGCACGATAGGCCAGAACGTGTGGCGACAGTGGCTCCCTCCCGCGGGACTCGCAGACCTCGGACGTAGGCTGCAGGGAAGACGTTCCACCTCCTCACCCAGCTCCCTCTCTTCCCCTTTTTGGAACCGCGATTGCTCTCGAACGCGATACGATCGAGGCAGAAAACAGCTTGGGTTTGAGGGTAGTGAGTGAGCGACTCCGCGTTAAATGCGCCGCCGCACACAGCGCACGTTCTGAGGAGGAGACTCGCGCCTGACCGGCGCCCGGAACGGTCGCTGGTTAGCACGCCGCACTAAATGTGGATTCGCGATCGGCAAGAATCTCCTTCATCTTGCTGAAAAAAAAAAAGGACATCGACGATCCCGACCGTTCGAAAAGCCATTCGGCGAAGAACGTCCCATGCGCGAGCTGCGTGCAGGAAAGAAAAAGTCGGCGTTCCTTACTTTGCCGTCTCTATACCGAATGCCCTTTTTCAAAGCGGGAAGAGTGCCGAATGTTCCGCTTCGTAACTCATCGGTAAAAGCCCGTGATGCGGGGTCAGGAAACATGGGAT